>NW_026529517.1:5000-131660 GCF_028500815.1 Rissa tridactyla
AAGCCTTTCTCGTCTATAATACAAGACTACAGGGAGACCTCATGCTAACGCACCCTTTCCCAATATAGTCAAGCACAGTCTCTGGGGTTTCATCGGGATGTGTCTCAAAGTGACAAGCATTCTGGTTGGTGTCAAGACAAAGGTCTTGTGCTTTGAGAGTATTACTCTCACAAATGAATCCTTGTTGGTCTCGTGAAACGCATGCGTCAACATCAGCAGTTTGCCATTTAGTCTCATTTTGTCGTGCCCAACCTCTGTGCTGTGTTGGATAGAGTAGAGCTCCTTGGTGATTCAACCCCAGTGCGATGATTGGGTATATGGTGGATACTGAGGCATTGCGTATCGTTAAGACAAAAGCTGTGGCTTTGCTCTCAGTGGGATCGTAGGTGAAATTAACCAGATACCACCAGGATTGAAATTTTCTCTCAAACTCAATTGCATTATCCCATATTACTTTTCGAATTTCAGTGGGCAAGGTGCCTTCTTCACCTTCCCTTATGATTTATGAGTTTTTGCAAAACGCTTAACCAATCCGTTGGTGCATTCAACAATGCCATTAGCCTGAGGATAATAGGGAGTATGAAATACCCATCGAATCCCTTCTTCTTTGGCCCAATCTTGTACCACTGTAGCGGTAAAGTGTGAACCGTTATCACTTTGGATTTCCTCGGGAAGGGGAAGTGTGCTGAACCACCCTTTTAGGCCTTTCACTGTGTTGTCCCCAGCAGCTGATTTGAAGCCGGTGGCCATACTGAGGCTGGAGATAATCTCCACTCCGACTAGGACATATCTTTTCTCACCTGATGATCTCAAGCGCCCAATATAATCAAGCTGCTATGAATGCCACAACGCTTTCTTGTCCCGCATGTGTAAGGGAGGCGCCTTACTCGGATGATCTTTGCTGAGTTGTAGGTGACATTGTGACCAGGCAGTTACTACTTGTTCGCACAGCTTAACCGACACAAGCCACCCCCGGGCTAGACCTTCCTGATACAGATCAGTACGGCCTGTATGGCCAGGCTTAATATGTAACCATTCGAGTAAGCGTTCCCATTCCCGACCATCATCTACAATGTCAATTTGTTGTAGCCGCGTGAGGCTACTTACCTGTTGGTTGAACTGAGCAGTGATCGAGTTTGAACGATCGTGGCCTTTTACCCAAGCAATGTGCAATGGTCTCTGTCCTCCTATTTCCAACAGTTGCTTCCAACTATCTGTCTCCCAGATTGGGACTCTATTCACCTGCCAATCATTGGCTGCCCAGTGTCCTAGCCATTCAGTGGCTCCTTTAAAAACAGCATATGAGTCAGTGTAAATGTAAGTAGCTCCATGTTGTGCAGCTAGTAGGACGGCTCTGAGTTCCCCTACTTGTGCCCTACCTTCTCCTGTTTCAATTGCTCTTTCCCCCGTTGCTACTTCCAGTGCTACGGCCTTGTATTTCCACTTGCTGTTCTCACGGTGAGATGACACACCAGTAAACCACACTCCTGTAAGATCACTGCCTTCTTTCAGAGGAGGTGCTTCTTGGATTGGAGATGGTCTGTTTGGTGGGGATTGGAACAATAGGGCACCATCTATATCCTTCTGGAGCATGGATACTTTGATACTACCTTCAGAGATTGGCATGATATCATTAATGCCTTCTAAATAAGCATACCACTTTCGAACTGTGGGTTTCTGGGCAATGCCGGCTGGTGGTGCTGTCCCTTTACGGACCACATCTAGGAGTCGAAAAGGGCCCCGAACAATCACGCTCTGTTCTCTCCTTATCTGCTCTGCTCGTTGCAATGCTCGCACCAGGGACAGTAAACCCTTCTCCAGGTCTGAATATCTGCTCTCAGTATCATTAAGGCGTGAGAGCTAAATTCTAATGGTCTCTCCGGTCCTGCTGGTCCCTTTTGCCATAAATTACAACGGGAACCATGTTCACTGAGCCCCCATTCTACATGGACAGGGTCAGTTGGATGTATGGGGCCAAGTTGTTGGAATAACCTTAGCTCTTTTATTAGCAATTCTAGTGCATTAGTATGTTGTTCAGTCCACTCCCAGGATTTACCTTTTTTGAGCAAACAATAAAGGGGGTGAGCAATGATGGAAAAGCCAGGGATGTGTTTACGCCAATAACTTAAAGTTCCTAGGACTTGCTGTAACTCCTTCGTGCTGGAAGGATCCTGTCCATGTTCTATTTTTTCAGGGTATCCTGAGGGACAGAAGCAGCTCCCTTAATCCACCAGACCCCCAGGAATTTAACTTCCTGTGCGGGTCCCTGACACTTTGAGTCGGGAATTTCCAATCCCAAATCTGATAATGTTTTTCGGATGTTTTGCATCATGTCTTGTACACTTTCTTGGCTCTCTCCCCCTATTAAGATGTCGTCAATATATTGGTATACTGTACATCCCTGTGAAACAGGAATCTCTGATAGCACTTTAGCCAAAGCACTATGGGCAATAGTGGGGGAATGTTTGTATCCTTGCGGAAAGCTGTTAAAGGTATATTGGACTCCTTTCCATGTGAATGCAAACTGCGCTTTGTCCTGCGTAAGGAGGAGAATCATAAAAAAATATGTCTTTAACATCTAAGGCAGCCACCCAAGCATGGTCAGCTCCTTTTATCATTGCCACAATTTCCGCGATATTAGGAACCACAGCGGTCAGGGGTGCAGTGTTGGCGTTTAATTTTCCGTAATCTACTGTGAAACGCCATTGCCTTTTTGGTTTCTTTACTGGCCACACCGGTGAATTATAAGGCGAGTGAGTCCTCTTAATGATGTTTCTTTTTTCTAAATCTGATACCACCCCGTCTGCTCCTGCAAGTGCAGCTGCAGGCAGTGGGTACTGTCGGACGTTGGTAATTTTAGAAGGAGGCAAAAGTATAGATGTTTCTAATAGCCCCAATTTAACTGTGTCTAATCCTGTTTTGCGTCCTGCAAAACTCCACACAGTTCCATCTGGGAGTTTCCACATTCGCCCACGCAGTACATCAAATCCTAGGAGGTTAGTACGTGAGGCACTCACTAACATTTCTGCCCTAGTCATTCGCTGCTCTCCCGGCAACCAGAGGTTAATTTTTGCGCCCTGCTGGCTCCTTGGGCGGGGGACCCATCTCCAGCCGTATGGCCATTTTTGTGCCTGGCGCAGCGCCAAGTGGGAAAGGGTGCTGTCGAGGCTGAAGGCAGCAGGAAAGCCTGCAGCCCCCAGGTCTGTGGGGCTACGCAAGCGGTTCCCAAAGAGTTTTAGAACAAGGCATAGTTTTCCCTGCTGGCTCTTTGGGCATGGGACCCATCTCCAGCCATAGGCCATTTTTGTGCCTGGCGCGGTGCCAAGTGGGAAAGGGTGGCTTTGAGGCTGAAGGCAGCAGGAAAGCCTGCAGCCACCAGGTCTGTGGGGCTACGCAAGCGGTTCCCAAAGAGCTTTAGAACAAGGCATAGTTTTCCCTGCTGGCTCTTTGGGCATGGGACCCATCTCCAGCCATATGGCCATTTTTGTGCCTGGCGCGGCGCCAAGTGGGAAAGGGTGGTGTCGAGTCTGAAGGCAGCAGGAAAGCCCGCAGCCCCCAGGTCTGTGGGGCTACGCAAGCGGTTCCCAAAGAGCTTTAGAACAAGGCATAGTTTTCCCTGCTGGCTCTTTGGGCGGGGGACCCATCTCCAGCCATAGGCCATTTTTGTGCCTGGCGCGACGCCAAGTGGGAAAGGGTGGCTTTGAGGCTGAAGGCAGCAGGAAAGCCTGCAGCCCCCAGGTCTGTGGGGCCAAGCAAGCGGTTCCCAAAGAGCTTTAGAACAAGGCATAGTTTTCCCTGCTGGCTCCTTGGGCGGGGGACCCATCTCCAGCCATAGGCCATTTTTGTGCCTTGCGCAGTGCCAAGTGGGAAAGGGTGGCTTTGAGGCTGAAGGCAGCAGGAAAGCCTGCAGCCCCCAGGTCTGTGGGGCTACGCAAGCGGTTCCCAAAGAGCTTTAGAACAAGGCATAGTTTTCCCTGCTGGCTCTTTGGGCGGGGGACCCATCTCCGGCCGTATGGCCATTTTTGTGCCTGGCCAGGCGCCAAGTGGGAAAGGATGGTGTCGAGGCTGAAGGCAGCAGCAAAGCCTGCAGCCCCCAGGTCTGTGGGGCTACGCAAGCGGTTCCCAAAGAGCTTTAGAACAAGGCATAGTTTTCCCTGCTTGTTCTTTGGGCGGGGCACCCATCTCCAGCCGTATGGCCATTTTTGTGCCTGGCGCGGCGCCAAGTGGGAAAGGGTGGTTTTGAGGCTGAAGGCGCCACGAAAGCCTGCCGTCCGAGGGTTTCTTAATGACTTTTCTTAATGATGTCTCCACAGTGTGAAGTTTTGCAGGATTTGAAAAAGTAATAGACACAGTGAAATTGAGTCTATTGGAAACTTCCATACTTTTCCCTCCCTCTAAAATCTCTGCTGTCCTGTAGTATCCACTGCCTGCAACTGCTGTTGCAGGAGCAGCCAGATTGGTATCAGATTTAGAAAAAAGGGACATCATTAAGAGGATTCACTCGCCTTATTTTTCACCGGTGTGGCCAGTAAAGAAACCAAAAAGGCAATGGCGTTTCACAGTAGATTACGGAAAATTAAATGCCAACACTGCACCCCTGACCGCTGTGGTTCCGAATATCGCGGAAATTGTGACAATGATAAAAGGAGCTGCCCATCCTTGGAGGGTTGCCTTAGATTTTAAAGACATATTTTTTTATGATTCCCCTCCTTGAGCAGGACAAAGCGCAGTTTGCATTCGCATGGAAAGGAGTCCAATATACCTTTAACCGCTTTCCGCAAGGATACAAACATTCCCCCACTATTGCCCATAATGCTTTGGCTAAAGTGCTATCAGAGATTCCTGTTTCACAGGGATGTACAGTATACCAATATATTATTGATGACATCTTAATAGGGGAGAGAACCAAGAAAGTGTACAAGACATGATGGAAAACATCCGAAAAACATTATCAGATTTGGGATTGGAAATTCCCGACTCAAAGTGTCAGGGACCCGCACAGGAAGTTAAATTCCTGGGGGTCTGGTGGATTAAGGGAGCTGCTTCTGTCCCTCAGGATACCCTGAAAAAATAGAACATGGCCAGAATCCATCCAGCGTGAAGGAGTTACAGCAAGTCCTGGGAACTTTAGGTTATTGGCGTAAACACATCCCTGGCTTTTCCATCATTGCTCGCCCCCTTCATAGCTTGCCAAAAAAGGGTAAATCCTGGGTGTGGACTGAACAACACACTAATGCTCTGCAATTACTAATAAAGGAGCTAAGGTTATTCCAACAGCTTGGTCCTATTCATCCAACTGACCCTGTCCATGTAGAATGGGGGTTCAGTGAACATGGTTCCCGTTGTAATTTATGGCAGAAGGGACCAGCAGGACCGGAGAGACCATTAGAATTTTGCTCCCACTCCTTCAATTATACTGAGAGCAGCTATTCAGACCTGGAGAAGGGTTTACTGTCCCTGGTGCGAGCGTTTCAACGAGCAGAGCAGATAAGAAGAGAACAGAGTGTGATCTTTCCTGGGACCTTTTCGCCTCCCAGATGTGGTCCTTAAAGGGACACCACCACCAGCTGGCATTGCCCAGAGAGCTACAGTTCGAAAGTGGTATGCTTATTTAGAAGGCATTAATGAAATGAAGCCAGTCTCTGAAGGCAGTGTTAAAGTATCCAAGGCTACTTCACAAGGATACCAAAGGATATAGATGGTGCCCTATTGTTCCAATCCCCACCAAACAGACCATCTCCGATCCAAGAAGCACTTCCTTTGAGGGACAGCAGTGATCTTACAGGAGTGTGGTTTACTGGTGCGTCATCTCACCGTTAAAAAAATAAGTGCAAATATAAGGCCGTAGCACTGGAAGTAACAACGGGAGAAAGAGCAATTGAAACAGGGGAGGGTAGGGGAACTCAGAGCTGTCCTACTAGCTGCACAACATGGAGCCACCTCCTTTTACGCTGAGTCATATGCTGTTTTTAAAGGAGCCACTGAATGGCTAGGACACTGGGCAGCCAACGATTGGCAGGTGAATAGAGTCCCAGTTTGGGAGACAGATAATTGGAAGCAACTGTTGGAAATAGGAGGACAGAGACCATTGCACATTGCTTGGGTAAAAGGCCACGATCGTTCAAACTCGATCACTGCTCAGTTCAACCAACAGGTAGATGGCCTCACGCGGCTACAACAAATTGACATTGTAGATGATGGTCGGGAATGGGAACGCTTACTTGAATCGTTACATGTTAAACGTGGCCGCACAGGCCGTCCTGACCTGTGTCGGGAAGGTGGGTGGCTTGTGTCGGTTAAGCTGTGCGAACAAATAGTAACTGCCTGTTCACAATGTTGCCTACGACTCAGCAAAGATCATCCGAGTAAGGCGCCTCCCTTACACATGCGGGGCAAGAAAGCGTTGTGGCATTCATGGCAGCTTGATTATATTGGGCCCTTGAGATCATCAGGTGGGAAAAGATATGTCCTGGTAGGAGTGGAGATTATCTCCAGCCTCAGTATGGCCAGCAGTTTCAAACCAGCTACCAGGGACAACACAGTGAAAGGCCTAAAAGGGTGGTTCAGCACACTTCCCCTTCCCGACGAAATCCAGAGTGAAAACGTTTCACACTTTACCGCTTCGGTGGTACAAGATTGGGCCAAGGAAGAAAGGATTCGATGGGTATTTCATACTCCCTGTTATCCCCAGGCTAATGGCATTGTTGAACGCACCAATGGATTGGTTAAGCGTTTTGCAAAAAGTCATGAACCTGGTTGGCATTTGCGATTGGATGATGCCATCTATCAACTAAATAACAAATGGAGTGGAGACGGCTGTCCTAAAATGAAAGCTTTCTGTGTACCTGCCAATATTATCTCGCCAAAGGCTGCCAATGAACCGGGAAAATACCCCGGAAGATTTCACCCTGGACTACCTGTGCTAGTGAAAATGCCTCAAAATGGGACGGTGCCAATGGTGCTAGCTACTCCCAAAAATCCCTATGCATGGGAAGCCAAGGATTGTTCAGGGAAGATACACCGGATCAGCACCCGGTGGACCGCACCTTCTTTTTAACCCCGTCGGTCGAATAAGACCGAGCAGATTTTCTTTTCCTTTATGTCTTACAGGAACCTTGGATGAGCTGTACAGACGGATTGGCCTACGCTACCTTTGAATGTCTCCAGGGAATCCTGACATTGAACCTGGCAATAATACTACTTTTATGATGTATGGCTATTTGGAGGCCCAAATTCTAAAATGACGAATTGGCAGATGGAATTGATGCTATTCAGTTTCACCTTTTTATTCCCTGTTGTTTGTAGTCAAAGAGACCCAGAGTGGCCATGGTCTCAAGCCTTTCTCGTCTATAATACAAGACTACAGGGAGACCTCATGCTAACGCACCCTTTCCCAATATAGTCAAGCACAGTCTCTGGGGTTTCATCGGGATGTGTCTCAAAGTGACAAGCATTCTGGTTGGTGTCAAGACAAAGGTCTTGTGCTTTGAGAGTATTACTCTCACAAATGAATCCTTGTTGGTCTCGTGAAACGCATGCGTCAACATCAGCAGTTTGCCATTTAGTCTCATTTTGTCGTGCCCAACCTCTGTGCTGTGTTGGATAGAGTAGAGCTCCTTGGTGATTCAACCCCAGTGCGATGATTGGGTATATGGTGGATACTGAGGCATTGCGTATCGTTAAGACAAAAGCTGTGGCTTTGCTCTCAGTGGGATCGTAGGTGAAATTAACCAGATACCACCAGGATTGAAATTTTCTCTCAAACTCAATTGCATTATCCCATATTACTTTTCGAATTTCAGTGGGCAAGGTGCCTTCTTCACCTTCCCTTATGATTTATGAGTTTTTGCAAAACGCTTAACCAATCCGTTGGTGCATTCAACAATGCCATTAGCCTGAGGATAATAGGGAGTATGAAATACCCATCGAATCCCTTCTTCTTTGGCCCAATCTTGTACCACTGTAGCGGTAAAGTGTGAACCGTTATCACTTTGGATTTCCTCGGGAAGGGGAAGTGTGCTGAACCACCCTTTTAGGCCTTTCACTGTGTTGTCCCCAGCAGCTGATTTGAAGCCGGTGGCCATACTGAGGCTGGAGATAATCTCCACTCCGACTAGGACATATCTTTTCTCACCTGATGATCTCAAGCGCCCAATATAATCAAGCTGCTATGAATGCCACAACGCTTTCTTGTCCCGCATGTGTAAGGGAGGCGCCTTACTCGGATGATCTTTGCTGAGTCGTAGGCGACATTGTGACCAGGCAGTTACTACTTGTTCGCACAGCTTAACCGACACAAGCCACCCCCGGGCTAGACCTTCCTGATACAGATCAGTACGGCCTGTATGGCCAGGCTTAATATGTAACCATTCGAGTAAGCGTTCCCATTCCCGACCATCATCTACAATGTCAATTTGTTGTAGCCGCGTGAGGCTACTTACCTGTTGGTTGAACTGAGCAGTGATCGAGTTTGAACGATCGTGGCCTTTTACCCAAGCAATGTGCAATGGTCTCTGTCCTCCTATTTCCAACAGTTGCTTCCAACTATCTGTCTCCCAGATTGGGACTCTATTCACCTGCCAATCATTGGCTGCCCAGTGTCCTAGCCATTCAGTGGCTCCTTTAAAAACAGCATATGAGTCAGTGTAAATGTAAGTAGCTCCATGTTGTGCAGCTAGTAGGACGGCTCTGAGTTCCCCTACTTGTGCCCTACCTTCTCCTGTTTCAATTGCTCTTTCCCCCGTTGCTACTTCCAGTGCTACGGCCTTGTATTTCCACTTGCTGTTCTCACGGTGAGATGACACACCAGTAAACCACACTCCTGTAAGATCACTGCCTTCTTTCAGAGGAGGTGCTTCTTGGATTGGAGATGGTCTGTTTGGTGGGGATTGGAACAATAGGGCACCATCTATATCCTTCTGGAGCATGGATACTTTGATACTACCTTCAGAGATTGGCATGATATCATTAATGCCTTCTAAATAAGCATACCACTTTCGAACTGTGGGTTTCTGGGCAATGCCGGCTGGTGGTGCTGTCCCTTTACGGACCACATCTAGGAGTCGAAAAGGGCCCCGAACAATCACGCTCTGTTCTCTCCTTATCTGCTCTGCTCGTTGCAATGCTCGCACCAGGGACAGTAAACCCTTCTCCAGGTCTGAATATCTGCTCTCAGTATCATTAAGGCGTGAGAGCTAAATTCTAATGGTCTCTCCGGTCCTGCTGGTCCCTTTTGCCATAAATTACAACGGGAACCATGTTCACTGAGCCCCCATTCTACATGGACAGGGTCAGTTGGATGTATGGGGCCAAGTTGTTGGAATAACCTTAGCTCTTTTATTAGCAATTCTAGTGCATTAGTATGTTGTTCAGTCCACTCCCAGGATTTACCTTTTTTGAGCAAACAATAAAGGGGGTGAGCAATGATGGAAAAGCCAGGGATGTGTTTACGCCAATAACTTAAAGTTCCTAGGACTTGCTGTAACTCCTTCGTGCTGGAAGGATTCTGTCCATGTTCTATTTTTTCAGGGTATCCTGAGGGACAGAAGCAGCTCCCTTAATCCACCAGACCCCCAGGAATTTAACTTCCTGTGCGGGTCCCTGACACTTTGAGTCGGGAATTTCCAATCCCAAATCTGATAATGTTTTTCGGATGTTTTGCATCATGTCTTGTACACTTTCTTGGCTCTCTCCCCCTATTAAGATGTCGTCAATATATTGGTATACTGTACATCCCTGTGAAACAGGAATCTCTGATAGCACTTTAGCCAAAGCATTATGGGCAATAGTGGGGGAATGTTTGTATCCTTGCGGAAAGCGGTTAAAGGTATATTGGACTCCTTTCCATGTGAATGCAAACTGCGCTTTGTCCTGCGTAAGGAGGAGAATCATAAAAAAATATGTCTTTAACATCTAAGGCAGCCACCCAAGCATGGTCAGCTCCTTTTATCATTGCCACAATTTCCGCGATATTAGGAACCACAGCGGTCAGGGGTGCAGTGTTGGCGTTTAATTTTCCGTAATCTACTGTGAAACGCCATTGCCTTTTTGGTTTCTTTACTGGCCACACCGGTGAATTATAAGGCGAGTGAGTCCTCTTAATGATGTTTCTTTTTTCTAAATCTGATACCACCCCGTCTGCTCCTGCAAGTGCAGCTGCAGGCAGTGGGTACTGTCGGACGTTGGTAATTTTAGAAGGAGGCAAAAGTATAGATGTTTCTAATAGCCCCAATTTAACTGTGTCTAATCCTGTTTTGCGTCCTGCAAAACTCCACACAGTTCCATCTGGGAGTTTCCACATTCGCCCACGCAGTACATCAAATCCTAGGAGGTTAGTACGTGAGGCACTCACTAACATTTCTGCCCTAGTCATTCGCTGCTCTCCCGGCAACCAGAGGTTAATTTTTGCGCCCTGCTGGCTCCTTGGGCGGGGGACCCATCTCCAGCCATATGGCAATTTTTGTGCCTGGCGCGGCGCCAAGTGGGAAAGGGTGGTTTTGAGTGAGAAGGCAGCAGGAAAGCCTGCAGCCCCCAGGTCTGTGGGGCCAAGCAAGCGGTTCCCAAAGAGCTTTAGAACAAGGCATAGTTTTCCCTGCTGGCTCTTTGGGTATGGGACCCATCTCCAGCCATAGGCCATTTTTGTGCCTGGCGCGGTGCCAAGTGGGAAAGGGTGGCTTTGAGGCTGAAGGCAGCAGGAAAGCCTGCAGCCACCAGGTCTGTGGGGCTACGCAAGCGGTTCCCAAAGAGCTTTAGAACAAGGCATAGTTTTCCCTGCTGGCTCTTTGGACGGGGGACCCATCTCCAGCCGTATGGCCATTTTTGTGCCTGGCGCGGCGCCAAGTGGGAAAGGGTGGTGTCGAGTCTGAAGGCAGCAGGAAAGCCCGCAGCCCCCAGGTCTGTGGGGCTACGCAAGCGGTTCCCAAAGAGCTTTAGAACAAGGCATAGTTTTCCCTGCTGGCTCTTTGGGCGGGGGACCCATCTGCATCCGTATGGCCATTTTTATGCCTGGCGCGGTGCGTAGTGGGAAAGGGTGCTGTCGAGGCTGAAGGCAGCAGGAAAGCCTGCAGCCCCCAGGTCTGTGGGGCCAAGCAAGCAGTTCCCAAAGAGCTTTAGAACAAGGCATAGTTTTCCCTGCTGGCTCTTTGGGCATGGGACCCATCTCCAGCCATAGGCCATTTTTGTGCCCGGCGCGACGCCAAGTGGGAAAGGGTGGCTTTGAGGCTGAAGGCAGCAGGAAAGCCTGCAGCCACCAGGTCTGTGGGGCTACGCAAGCGGTTCCCAAAGAGCTTTAGAACAAGGCATAGTTTTCCCTGCTGGCTTCTTGGGCGGGGGACCCATCTCCAGCCGTATGGCCATTTTTGTGCCTGGCGCGGCGCCAAGTGGGAAAGGGTGGTGTCGAGTCTGAAGGCAGCAGGGAAGCCCGCAGCCCCCAGGTTTGTGGGGCTACGCAAGCGGTTCCCAAAGAGTTTTAGAACAAGGCATAGTTTTCCCTGCTGGCTCTTTGGGCGGGGGACCCATCTCCAGCCGTATGGCCATTTTTGTGCCTGGCGCGGCGCCAAGTGGGAAAGGGTGGTTTCGAGGCTGAAGGCAGCAGCAAAGCCTGCAGCCCCCAGCTCTGTGCGGCTACGCAAGCGGTTCCCAAAGAGCTTTAGAACAAGGCATAGTTTTCCCTGCTTGTTCTTTGGGCGTGGGACCCATCTCCAGCCGTATGGCCATTTTTGTGCCTGATGCGGCGTCAAGTGGGAAAGGGTGCTGTCGAGGCTGAAGGCAGCAGCAAAGCCCGCAGCCCCCAGGTCTGTGGGGCCAAGCAAGCGGTTCCCAAAGAGCTTTAGAACAAGGCATAGTTTTCCCTGCTGGCTCTTTGGGCATGGGACCCATCTCCAGCCATAGGCCATTTTTGTGCCTGGCGCGACGCCAAGTGGGAAAGGGTGGCTTTGAGGCTGAAGGCAGCAGGAAAGCCTGCAGCCCCCAGGTCTGTGGGGCCAAGCAAGCGGTTCCCAAAGAGCTTTAGAACAAGGCATAGTTTTCCCTGCTGGCTCCTTGGGCGGGGGACCCATCTCCAGCCATAGGCCATTTTTGTGCCTTGCGCAGTGCAAGTGGGAAAGGGTGGTGTCGAGGCTGAAGGCAGCAGGAAAGCCTGCAGCCCCCAGGTCTGTGGGGCTACGCAAGCAGTTCCCAAAGAGCTTTAGAACAAGGCATAGTTTTCCCTGCTGGCTCTTTGGGCGGGGGACCCATCTCCAGCCGTATGGCCATTTTTGTGCCTGGCCAGGCGCCAAGTGGGAAAGGGTGGTTTTGAGGCTGAAGGCAGCAGCAAAGCCTGCAGCCACCAGGTCTGTGGGGCTACGCAAGCGGTTCCCAAAGAGCTTTAGAACAAGGCATAGTTTTCCCTGCTTGTTCTTTGGGCGGGGCACCCATCTCCAGCCGTATGGCCATTTTTGTGCCTGGCGCGGCGCCAAGTGGGAAAGGGTGGTTTTGAGGCTGAAGGCAGCAGGAAAGCCTGCAGCCCCCAGGTCTGTGGGGCCAAGCAAGCGGTTCCCAAAGAGCTTTAGAACAAGGCATAGTTTTCCTTGCTGGCTCTTTGGGCATGGGACCCATCTCCAGCCATAGGCCATTTTTGTGCCCGGCGCGACGCCAAGTGGGAAAGGGTGGCTTTGAGGCTGAAGGCAGCAGGAAAGCCTGCAGCCCCCAGGTCTGTGGGGCTACGCAAGCGGTTCCCAAAGAGCTTTAGAACAAGGCATAGTTTTCCCTGCTGGCTCTTTGGGCATGGGACCCATCTCCAGCCGTATGGCCATTTTTGTGCCTGGCGCGGCGCCAAGTGGGAAAGGGTGGTGTCGAGTCTGAAGGCAGCAGGAAAGCCCGCAGCCCCCAGGTCTGTGGGGCTACGCAAGCGGTTCCCAAAGAGCTTTAGAACAAGGCATAGTTTTCCCTGCTGGCTCTTTGGGCAGGGGACCCATCTCCAGCCGTATGGCCATTTTTGAGCCTGGCGCGACGCCAAGTGGGAAAGGGTGGTTTTGAGGCTGAAGGCAGCAGGATAGCCCGCAGCCTTAGGTCTGTGGGGCTACGCAAGCGGTTCCCAAAGAGCTTTAGAACAAGGCATAGTTTTCCCTGCTGGCTCTTTGGGCGGGGGACCCATCTGCATCCGTATGGCCATTTTTATGCCTGGCGCGGTGCGTAGTGGGAAAGGGTGCTGTCGAGGCTGAAGGCAGCAGGAAAGCCTGCAGCCCCCAGGTCTGTGGGGCTACGCAAGCGGTTCCCAAAGAGCTTTAGAACAAGGCATAGTTTTCCCTGCTGGCTCTTTGGGCATGGGACCCATCTCCAGCCATAGGCCATTTTTGTGCCCGGCGCGACGCCAAGTGGGAAAGGGTGGCTTTGAGGCTGAAGGCAGCAGGAAAGCCTGCAGCCCCCAGGTCTGTGGGGCTACGCAAGCGGTTCCCAAAGAGCTTTAGAACAAGGCATAGTTTTCCCTGCTGGCTCCTTGGGCGGGGGACCCATCTCCAGCCGTATGGCCATTTTTGTGCCTGGCCAGGCGCCAAGTGGGAAAGGGTGGTGTCGAGTCTGAAGGCAGCAGGAAAGCCCGCAGCCCCCAGGTTTGTGGGGCTACGCAAGCGGTTCCCAAAGAGTTTTAGAACAAGGCATAGTTTTCCCTGCTGGCTCTTTGGGCGGGGGACCCATCTCCAGCCGTATGGCCATTTTTGTGCCTGGCGCGGCGCCAAGTGGGAAAGGGTGGTTTCGAGGCTGAAGGCAGCAGCAAAGCCTGCAGCCCCCAGCTCTGTGCGGCTACGCAAGCGGTTCCCAAAGAGCTTTAGAACAAGGCATAGTTTTCCCTGCTTGTTCTTTGGGCGTGGGACCCATCTCCAGCCGTATGGCCATTTTTGTGCCTGATGCGGCGCCAAGTGGGAAAGGGTGCTGTCGAGGCTGAAGGCAGCAGCAAAGCCCGCAGCCCCCAGGTCTGTGGGGCCAAGCAAGCGGTTCCCAAAGAGCTTTAGAACAAGGCATAGTTTTCCCTGCTGGCTCTTTGGGCATGGGACCCATCTCCAGCCATAGGCCATTTTTGTGCCTGGCGCGACGCCAAGTGGGAAAGGGTGGCTTTGAGGCTGAAGGCAGCAGGAAAGCCTGCAGCCCCCAGGTCTGTGGGGCCAAGCAAGCGGTTCCCAAAGAGCTTTAGAACAAGGCATAGTTTTCCCTGCTGGCTCCCTGGGCGGGGGACCCATCTCCAGCCATAGGCCATTTTTGTGCCTTGCGCAGGGCCAAGTGGGAAAGGGTGGTGTCGAGGCTGAAGGCAGCAGCAAAGCCTGCAGCCCCCAGGTCTGTGGGGCTACGCAAGCGGTTCCCAAAGAGCTTTAGAACAAGGCATAGTTTTCCCTGCTGGCTCTTTGGGCGGGGGACCCATCTCCAGCCGTATGGCCATTTTTGTGCCTGGCCAGGCGCCAAGTGGGAAAGGGTGGTTTTGAGGCTGAAGGCAGCAGGAAAGCCTGCAGGCCCCAGGTCTGTGGGGCTACGCAAGCAGTTCCCAAAGAGCTTTAGAACAAGGCATAGTTTTCCCTGCTTGTTCTTTGGACGGGGCACCCATCTCCAGCCGTATGGCCATTTTTGTGCCTGGCGCGGCGCCAAGTGGGAAAGGGTGGTTTTGAGGCTGAAGGCGCCACGAAAGCCTGCCGTCCGAGGGTTTCTTAATGACTTTTCTTAATGATGTCTCCACAGTGTGAAGTTTTGCAGGATTTGAAAAAGTAATAGACACAGTGAAATTGAGTCTATTGGAAACTTCCATACTTTTCCCTCCCTCTAAAATCTCTGCTGTCCTGTAGTATCCACTGCCTGCAACTGCTGTTGCAGGAGCAGCCAGATTGGTATCAGATTTAGAAAAAAGGGACATCATTAAGAGGATTCACTCGCCTTATTTTTCACCGCTGTGGCCAGTAAAGAAACCAAAAAGGCAATGGCGTTTCACAGTAGATTACGGAAAATTAAATGCCAACACTGCACCCCTGACCGCTGTGGTTCCGAATATCGCGGAAATTGTGACAATGATAAAAGGAGCTGCCCATCCTTGGAGGGTTGCCTTAGATTTTAAAGACATATTTTTTTATGATTCCCCTCCTTGAGCAGGACAAAGCGCAGTTTGCATTCGCATGGAAAGGAGTCCAATATACCTTTAACCGCTTTCCGCAAGGATACAAACATTCCCCCACTATTGCCCATAATGCTTTGGCTAAAGTGCTATCAGAGATTCCTGTTTCACAGGGATGTACAGTATACCAATATATTATTGATGACATCTTAATAGGGGGAGAGAACCAAGAAAGTGTACAAGACATGATGCAAAACATCCGAAAAACATTATCAGATTTGGGATTGGAAATTCCCGACTCAAAGTGTCAGGGACCCGCACGGGAAGTTAAATTCCTGGGGGTCTGGTGGATTAAGGGAGCTGCTTCTGTCCCTCAGGATACCCTGAAAAAATAGAGCATGGCCAGAATCCATCCAGCGTGAAGGAGTTACAGCAAGTCCTGGGAACTTTAGGTTATTGGCGTAAACACATCCCTGGCTTTTCCATCATTGCTCGCCCCCTTCATAGCTTGCCAAAAAAGGGTAAATCCTGGGTGTGGACTGAACAACACACTAATGCTCTGCAATTACTAATAAAGGAGCTAAGGTTATTCCAACAGCTTGGTCCTATTCATCCAACTGACCCTGTCCATGTAGAATGGGGGTTCAGTGAACATGGTTCCCGTTGTAATTTATGGCAGAAGGGACCAGCAGGACCGGAGAGACCATTAGAATTTTGCTCCCACTCCTTCAATTATACTGAGAGCAGCTATTCAGACCTGGAGAAGGGTTTACTGTCCCTGGTGCGAGCATTGCAACGAGCAGAGCAGATAAGAAGAGAACAGAGTGTGATCTTTCCTGGGACCTTTTCGCCTCCCAGATGTGGTCCTTAAAGGGACACCACCACCAGCTGGCATTGCCCAGAGAGCTACAGTTCGAAAGTGGTATGCTTATTTAGAAGGCATTAATGAAATGAAGCCAGTCTCTGAAGGCAGTGTTAAAGTATCCAAGGCTACTTCACAAGGATACCAAAGGATATAGATGGTGCCCTATTGTTCCAATCCCTACCAAACAGACCATCTCCGATCCAAGAAGCACCTCCTTTGAGGGACAGCAGTGATCTTACAGGAGTGTGGTTTACTGGTGCGTCATCTCACCGTTAAAAAAATAAGTGGAAATATAAGGCCGTAGCACTGGAAGTAACAACGGGAGAAAGAGCAATTGAAACAGGGGAGGGTAGGGGAACTCAGAGCTGTCCTACTAGCTGCACAACATGGAGCCACCTCCTTTTACGCTGAGTCATATGCTGTTTTTAAAGGAGCCACTGAATGGCTAGGACACTGGGCAGCCAACGATTGGCAGGTGAATAGAGTCCCAGTTTGGGAGACAGATAATTGGAAGCAACTGTTGGAAATAGGAGGACAGAGACCATTGCACATTGCTTGGGTAAAAGGCCACGATCGTTCAAACTCGATCACTGCTCAGTTCAACCAACAGGTAGATGGCCTCACGCGGCTACAACAAATTGACATTGTAGATGATGGTCGGGAATGGGAACGCTTACTTGAATCGTTACATGTTAAACGTGGCCGCACAGGCCGTCCTGACCTGTGTCGGGAAGGTGGGTGGCTTGTGTCGGTTAAGCTGTGCGAACAAATAGTAACTGCCTGTTCACAATGTCGCCTACGACTCAGCAAAGATCATCCGAGTAAGGCGCCTCCCTTACACATGCGGGACAAGAAAGCGTTGTGGCATTCATGGCAGCTTGATTATATTGGGCCCTTGAGATCATCAGGTGGGAAAAGATATGTCCTGGTAGGAGTGGAGATTATCTCCAGCCTCAGTATGGCCAGCAGTTTCAAACCAGCTACCAGGGACAACACAGTGAAAGGCCTAAAAGGGTGGTTCAGCACACTTCCCCTTCCCGACGAAATCCAGAGTGAAAACGTTTCACACTTTACCGCTTCGGTGGTACAAGATTGGGCCAAGGAAGAAAGGATTCGATGGGTATTTCATACTCCCTGTTATCCCCAGGCTAATGGCATTGTTGAACGCACCAATGGATTGGTTAAGCATTTTGCAAAAAGTCATGAACCTGGTTGGCATTTGCGATTGGATGATGCCATCTATCAACTAAATAACAAATGGAGTGGAGACGGCTGTCCTAAAATGAAAGCTTTCTGTGTACCTGCCAATATTATCTCGCCAAAGGCTGCCAATGAACCGGGAAAATACCCCGGAAGATTTCACCCTGGACTACCTGTGCTAGTGAAAATGCCTCAAAATGGGACGGTGCCAATGGTGCTAGCTACTCCCAAAAATCCCTATGCATGGGAAGCCAAGGATTGTTCAGGGAAGATACACCGGATCAGCACCCGGTGGACCGCACCTTCTTTTTAACCCCGTCGGTCGAATAAGACCGAGCAGATTTTCTTTTCCTTTATGTCTTACAGGAACCTTGGATGAGCTGTACAGACGGATTGGCCTACGCTACCTTTGAATGTCTCCAGGGAATCCTGACATTGAACCTGGCAATAATACTACTTTTATGATGTATGGCTATTTGGAGGCCCAAATTCTAAAATGACGAATTGGCAGATGGAATTGATGCTATTCAGTTTCACCTTTTTATTCCCTGTTGTTTGTAGTCAAAGAGACCCAGAGTGGCCATGGTCTCAAGCCTTTCTCGTCTATAATACAAGACTACAGGGAGACCTCATGCTAACGCACCCTTTCCCAATATAGTCAAGCACAGTCTCTGGGGTTTCATCGGGATGTGTCTCAAAGTGACAAACATTCTGGTTGGTGTCAAGACAAAGGTCTTGTGCTTTGAGAGTATTACTCTCACAAATGAATCCTTGTTGGTCTCGTGAAACGCATGCGTCAACATCAGCAGTTTGCCATTTAGTCTCATTTTGTCGTGCCCAACCTCTGTGCTGTGTTGGATAGAGTAGAGCTCCTTGGTGATTCAACCCCAGTGCGATGATTGGGTATATGGTGGATACTGAGGCATTGCGTATCGTTAAGACAAAAGCTGTGGCTTTGCTCTCAGTGGGATCGTAGGTGAAATTAACCAGATACCACCAGGATTGAAATTTTCTCTCAAACTCAATTGCGTTATCCCATATTACTTTTCGAATTTCGGTGGGCAAGGTGCCTTCTTCACCTTCCCTTATGATTTATGAGTTTTTGCAAAACGCTTAACCAATCCGTTGGTGCATTCAACAATGCCATTAGCCTGAGGATAATAGGGAGTATGAAATACCCATCGAATCCCTTCTTCTTTGGCCCAATCTTGTACCACTGTAGCGGTAAAGTGTGAACCGTTATCACTTTGGATTTCCTCGGGAAGGGAAGTGTGCTGAACCACCCTTTTAGGCCTTTCACTGTGTTGTCCCCAGCAGCTGATTTGAAGCCGGTGGCTATACTGAGGCTGGAGATAATCTCCACTCCGACTAGGACATATCTTTTCTCACCTGATGATCTCAAGGGCCCAATATAATCAAGCTGCTATGAATGCCACAACGCTTTCTTGTCCCGCATGTGTAAGGGAGGCGCCTTACTCGGATGATCTTTGCTGAGTCGTAGGCGACATTGTGAACAGGCAGTTACTATTTGTTCGCACAGCTTAACCGACACAAGCCACCCACCTTCCCGACACAGGTCAGGACGGCCTGTGCGGCCACGTTTAACATGTAACCATTCGAGTAAGCGTTCCCATTCCCGACCATCATCTACAATGTCAATTTGTTGTAGCCGCGTGAGGCTACTTACCTGTTGGTTGAACTGAGCAGTCATCGAGTTTGAACGATCGTGGCCTTTTACCCAAGCAATGTGCAATGGTCTCTGTCCTCCTATTTCCAACAGTTGCTTCCAACTGTCTGTCTCCCAGATTGGGACTCTATTCACCTGCCAATCATTGGCTGCCCAGTGTCCTATCCATTCAGTGGCTCCTTTAAAAACAGCATATGAGTCAGTGTAAATGTAAGTAGCCCCATGTTGTGCAGCTAGTAGGACGGCTCTGAGTTCCCCTACTTGTGCCCTACCTTCTCCTGTTTCAATTGCTCTTTCTCCCGTTGTTCCAGTGCTACGGCCTTGTATTTCCACTTGCTGTTCTCACGGTGAGATGACACACCAGTAAACCACACTCCTGTAAGATCACTGCCTTCTTTCAGAGGAGGTGCTTCTTGGATTGGAGATGGTCTGTTTGGTGGGGATTGGAACAATAGGGCACCATCTCTATCCTTCTGGAGCATGGATACTTTGATACTACCTTCAGAGACTGGCATGATATCATTAATGCCTTCTAAATAAGCATACCACTTTCGAACTGTGGGTTTCTGGGCAATGCCGGCTGGTGGTGGTGTCCCTTTAAGGACCACATCTGGGAGGCGAAAAGGTCCCAGGAAAGATCACACTCTGTTCTCTCCTTATCTGCTCTGCTCGTTGCAATGCTCGCACCAGGGACAGTAAACCCTTCTCCAGGTCTGAATAGCTGCTCTCAGTATCATTAAAGGCGTGAGAGCTAAATTCTAATGGTCTCTCCGGTCCTGCTGGTCCCTTTTGCCATAAATTACAACGGGAACCATGTTCACTGAGCCCCCATTCTACATGGACAGGGTCAGTTGGATGTATGGGGCCAAGTTGTTGGAATAACCTTAGCTCTTTTATTAGCAATTCTAGTGCATTAGTATGTTGTTCAGTCCAGTCCCAGGATTTACCCTTTTTTGGCAAGCTATGAAGGGGGCGAGCAATGATGGAAAAGCCAGGGATGTGTTTACACCAATAACTTAAAGTTCCTAGGACTTGCTGTAACTCCTTCACGCTGGATGGATTCTGGCCATGCTCTATTTTTTCCAGGGTATCCTGAGGGACAGAAGCAGCTCCCTTAATCCACCAGACCCCCAGGAATTTAACTTCCTGTGCGGGTCCCTGACACTTTGAGTCGGGAATTTCCAATCCCAAATCTGATAATGTTTTTCGGATGTTTTGCATCATGTCTTGTACACTTTCTTGGCTCTCTCCCCCTATTAAGATGTCGTCAATATATTGGTATATTGTACATCCCTGTGAAACAGGAATCTCTGATAGCACTTTAGCCAAAGCATTATGGGCAATAGTGGGGGAATGTTTGTATCCTTGCGGAAAGCGGTTAAAGGTATATTGGACTCCTTTCCATGTGAATGCAAACTGCGCTTTGTCCTGCTCAAGGAGGAGAATCATAAAAAAAATATGTCTTTAACATCTAAGGCAGCCACCCAAGCATGGGCAGCTCCTTTTATCATTGCCACAATTTCCGCGATATTCGGAACCGCAGCGGTCAGGGGTGCAGTGTTGGCGTTTAATTTTCCGTAATCTACTGTGAAACGCCATTGCCTTTTTGGTTTCTTTACTGGCCACACCGGTGAATTATAAGGCGCGTGAGTCCTCTTAATGATGTTTCTTTTTTCTAAATCTGATACCACCCCGTCTGCTCCTGCAAGTGCAGCTGCAGGCAGTGGGTACTGTCGGACGTTGGTAATTTTAGAAGGAGGTAAAAGTATAGATGTTTCTAATAGCCCCAATTTAACTGTGTCTAATCCTTTTTTGCGTCCTGCAAAACTCCACACAGTTCCATCTGGGAGTTTCCACATTCGCCCACGCAGTACGTCAAATCCTAGGAGGTTAGTACGTGAGGCACCCACTAACACTTCTGCCCTAGTCATTCGCTGCTCTCCCGGCAACCAGAGGTTAATTTTTGCAGTGGGGCATGTTTTTACCACACCATCAATTCCTGTGAAGTTGACTCTGCGTCGGGTGGGATTTATACCTAGAAGTTGTGCCGTTTCGTTAGTGATTGCAGACATTTGGGCTCCGGTATCAATAATAAAATGTACCAATATCTTCCGGGGTCCAACAGGAATGACAATAACGGGTTCGGAGTCTTTATGAGAGCGCCATTGGATTGCTAGTACCTGCCGGACAGGGTGGCTCACTGCCTTCCCCTGGGATAGGAGTGTTTTGGCTGGGACTCTGTCAAATCAATCAAGTTATGTTCCGGTGCAGAAGGCACAATTTTCTCACGGCTTGGGGATTCTCTGGTTAGACTTTTCTCCCCAGCCGCATTATTCTTTCTAGGTAGAGATTGGACTAGCGTACGGAGATCTCCCGTAGGGTCACCGTGCAAGAATTGTCGGGGCACCCCTAATTGTAGGGCTTTACGCCACAACTCATTTCGGTCCTTATCAGGCTTAAACCTTCCCTCTGATTTAGGGTTTTGAGTGTGAGTTTGGACTTGGCGAACCTTTCGCGGGTGTTCGGAGGATTTCTCACTAGTTTGGCTGGCCCAGCCCATTCGGCGCCCATATTGATCTATTTCCTGTACATTCCAGGTGGGCATGTAGTGACGACGGCCCCGCCCATGAGCACCCCGAGCATCCCGTATACGATCTTGAGTGCGAACAAGGAACGGTTTCAGGCAATCGGGAAGACCACGGATGAGAGGGGCTAATCGATCCGGGTCGATAGGGGCTGACATTGGGGATTTCCGAAATTCCTCTCTGTCATACATGGCTTGCAGACAAGCTGCTTTCCGTACAGCCGCAAACAGATCAGAGTAGCCTGTAGCTCTAATCTCTAACGGCTCCCCCCTCTCTCGCGGATCCATACCCCTTGCCCAATAGGCTGCTCGAGCGGTTAGGGAATAATTATGATCCCCAGGCATAGTGGTTAAAAACACTCCTGGTCCCCAAGAGTCTCCTGCTTCTTCCTCACTCAGCATAATTCTGCCCCCCCCTTCAGAAGAAACTCGCCACACGTACTCAACAGCTGACTCTTCTGGTCGCCTCGAATATTTCTCCCTTATTTTTGTTAACTCGGTTGGTGTCCATGGAACGGTACGCACAGTGGTGTGAATTTCATCACCATCATCAACTGCAGTTTCAGTTTTAACCAGAGGACGTAAAGGAAAAACTTGGGATTTCAAAGTAAAAGTCCTTTCCTCCTCATCTTCTTCGTCATCCTCACTATTAGACAAAAAAATCTCCGGTCTGGGTTCCGGAATTTGGATAACACATTAACTTACGAATCTGTTGGACCTGGGTCGAGGGCTGCATTTTATCTAAGAGCCCGGTCACCCTTTCCAATAACATTTTAAGTTGGCGATTTTCACTCCCAAGTTGAGCATTCCGGTTTCCTAAACATTCATTCTCACTCACAAGCTTATCGACTTGAGTTCTTAATCTTTCTCCTGTCTCCTTTTGCAAGGCTAATGATGACTTCAGCACCTCATTCTCCGATTTCAGGGTTGCATATTCTACAGCTGAAATCACATTAGGAGCAGGGGTTTCTCTAGCTTCTTGTTGTGCACAAGATAAACAGGCGCCTAACACAGCACAAATCACACCCTTGCCTTTCCCCGCTCTGAGCTTCTGTGAAACCCGACGCTCTTCAATACGTTCCACCACTTTCTCTTCATCCTTCCAAAATTTTTGGGCCCACTCCTTCCCAGCCTGGGAAGGGGCACAATCATATTTTTGCAGCAGTTTATCCATGGCAATCCTGCCGACTACGCCAAATTCTGTTGCGTGAAACGGGGCCAAGCGGTTTTGGCAGAAGATAAACCCCCTTGCGTTCTAACACTCCTCACCGAGGTGGGAGGCCAGGTGCGGCTGGGTTTCAATTCTGAGTGATGCCCAATTCAGCACTATCAGCCCAATCGCGTTTAATATGTGTTAAACTATTACGATTTGGAGACACTAATAGTGGGCTGCACCTTCAGTCTAGTCGTGCTCCTGAACCAGCACGGCCTCTCTCAAGTTTTGGTCGCGTTCAGTGAGAAAGCGAAACGACTAGCTACTGAAACAGTGCAGTTTATTTAAACAACAGATATACAGGTTCTTTAGGATTGCCGGTGATAAATACACTGTCTGCAAAGCACGTGCAAATAAAGACATTGTTAAATATACAAACGCGCGACAAAATTATAAACGATACAGCCTGGCTATAAATGTAGGGTAGAGATTCTCTAGAGAAATTTCTAGAGTCCCCGAGAAAGCACTCGGTGTAATCAAAGTCTTACCCAAAGGCGTCCTTATGGGGAGGAAGAAAGGCTCAGCCCGTCGACTGATCCCAGAAAACAGCGGTGGGATTCTTCGCGATGGTGTCTTCCCAGACATTCCCCCCTCTCTTGGGCTATTTTTATATTATTTTTTTAACTTCAAAGTGGAGTTTGAGTGACTTTAGTCATATGTACTTTTATTATGATTAATGTACTCAAGGAGGAGTGTTCACACCTCGGGGGCGGATAGCCTCCGGGATGGAGGTGTGTTTTGGTACATTGTGGTGAGCAAAGTTCACACAAAAGGACAGCATTTCATCAACATTTGACGAAATGTTGGCTCGGGTGGCGTGTAGGCCGCTTATCAGTTCCGTAGTACCATCTCGTCCCCATATCTGCTATTCGTCACAAGGGAAGGCCACGGAACAAGCGCGTTCCGTTCCATCCCTCGTGTAGTTTCGCAAACAACCTTGTACAGGGAATCACAGCTGTTGCATTCTTCGTGTGCTAGCTGCAGCTGTATTCTACCTCAGAAGCCTCTTGATTTTATGACTTTCCTTAATGTGTGAACAATGCTGTATTTTTGTATTCTTGGCCAATTTAGTAATTATTCCACAAGAACACACATTGGTTGCCGATTTATCAACGGGTCTAATCACCACAGGCCAACTGTAATTAAAACCATCTATGTAGACTCTACCAAAGCGGACAAATACAACACTGATTGTTACAAAATTATGGAGCCAAATTCAGATTGCTGGCACAATTTCACTTTCATCAAACCTACAGTAGTGTACTGTATTTGGGGCTACAAGGGCACAGAATTGTTATTTGAATTTATGATTGACTCAAATACACCTGAACTTGCTGAAATGAATCCAGAACCTACACCCCACAAACTCTCAAAGGCTCTCTCTTCTAAGAGAAAAAAAAAAAAAACACCTCTCTCTTTTCTAAGCCCTCCATTAGACTAACTCCTTACATTTTCAACATTGGCCCTTACGTTATTAAACACACACAGGTCAACAACAGGTACTGTTTAATCCCACATATTCCCTCAAACGAGCAGAATTGTCAATGCAGATTAAAATCTCTGCGATCAAACCCACCTGCTTACCATTCCTGAGTACATCTTATGCAGAATGGTCAGCATGGTTACGCAAACGAACTCTTGCCACTTCACACGGACGGAAGAGGGATGCGACTGGTATCTTAGGAACAGGCCTGGGAGTCTTGAATAGTATAGATGCTGAGATACTTGCCAACAAACTAGTCACAACCGCTACTGATCTGGACAAATTAAGACATCCCCTACGGTCCTCTCTATTAGCATTGGGAAACCACCAACGGCTTTTATCGAATATATTGCCTCAATGGGAAGAAACGGGTGAAAA
This sequence comes from Rissa tridactyla, assembly GCF_028500815.1. Classification (NCBI taxonomy): domain Eukaryota; kingdom Metazoa; phylum Chordata; class Aves; order Charadriiformes; family Laridae; genus Rissa; species Rissa tridactyla. Next base: position 29,478 of record NW_026529517.1, read on the forward strand.
AGACCATCAGCTGATCACAGATGCACTTGGTACAACCCAAACCAATGTTTCCTTGGCTCTTAGTTGTATCCAAGCCCAATTGTGGATGCAATCTATGACAGCCGCAATCATAAGGGAAGGTGAAGAAGGCACCTTGCCCACCGAAATTCGAAAAGTAATATGGGATAACGCAATTGAATTTGAGAAAAAATTTCAGTCCAGGTGGTATCTGGTTAATTTCACCTACGATCCCACTGAGAGCAAAGCCACAGCTTTTGTCTTAACGATACGCAATGCCTCAGTATCCACCATATACCCAATCATCGCACTGGGGTTGAATCACCAAGGAGCTCTACTCTATCCAACACAGCACAGAGGTTGGGCACGACAAAATGAGACTAAATGGCAAACTGCTGATGTTGACGCATGCGTTTCACGAGACCAACAAGGATTCATTTGTGAGAGTAATACTCTCAAAGCACAAGACCTTTGTCTTGACACCAACCAGAATGTTTGTCACTTTGAGACACATCCTGATGAAACCCCAGAGACTGTGCTTGACTATATTGGGAAAGGGTGCGTTAGCATGAGGTCTCCCTGTAGTCTTGTATTCAGAGATGACATAGTAATCACTCAAATCTTTGTGTTTGAACTTTACTAACACAAAGTTACGGGATGCGACTTCAATTATTAAGCTCCTGTAACATCTTTTCAATTGCTACAACCTAATTATACGTTGATTCGAGATTGTTGCCTACCCCTATCGGAATGAATCTCTCCCTGGTGAAGAAGCTGCTAAAACACAATGAATTGAAGCGACTCTTGAAAGAGGCCAAAGAAAATAGACAGACAACTTTGATTACCGTCCATCATCAGGTTGAAGAAATACACCAAGCGTTGGAAAGAGTGAAGAGAGGCGGAGGACATAGATGGGGAGATACTCTTTTTGGAAGGTCACCGACAGTTACAGGACGTTATAACAAGATGCTTCACTCTGTTGTTGTTTTACTAATACTCACTGTATTGTGCTTTGCTTAGACAATTGTTTTGCATGTTAGACTTTGGATTATGATGAAAAGTTTAAATCGCTTGATCACTCCGCGAGAAGGATTTCCACTTGATATCCCTCACCACAAGAACACATGTGATCTTTCTTATCAGTGTTGAGTACGTCGACCTTGACTCACTGTAGACAAAGTTTTCCCTTTGGCTCTTTGAGCGGGGGACCCATCTCCAGCCGTATGGCCATTTTTGTGCCTGGCGCGGCGCCAAGTGGGAAAGGGTGGCTTTGAGGCTGAAGGCAGCAGCAAAGCCTGCAGCCCCCAGGTCTGTGGGGCTACGCAAGCGGTTCCCAAAGAGCTTTAGAACAAGGCATAGTTTTCCCTGCTGGCTCTTTGGGCGGGGACCCATCTCCAGCCGTATGGCCATTTTTGAGCCTGGCGCGCCGCCAAGTGGGAAAGGGTGGCTTTGAGGCTGAAGGCAGCAGCAAAGCCTGCAGCCCCCAGGTCTGTGGGGCTACGCAAGCGGTTCCCAAAGAGCTTTAGAACAAGGCATAGTTTTCCTTGCTGGCTCTTTGGGCATGGGACCCATCTCCAGCCATAGGCCATTTTTGTGCCTGGCGCGACGCCAAGTGGGAAAGGGTGCTTTCGAGGCTGAAGGCAGCAGGAAAGCCCACAGCCCCCAGGTCTGAGGGGCTACGCAAGCGGTTCCCAAAGAGCTTTAGAACAAGGCATAGTTTTCCCTGCTGGCTCTTTGGGCGGGGGACCCATCTCCAGCCGTATGGCCAATTTTGTGCCTGGCGCGGCGCCAAGTGGGAAAGGGTGGTGTCGAGGCTGAAGGCAGCAGGAAAGCCCACAGGCCCCAGGTCTGTGGGGCTACGCAAGCGGTTCCCAAAGAGCTTTAGAACAAGGCATAGTTTTCCCTGCTGGCTCTTTTGGCGGGGGACCCACCTCCAGCCATAGGCCATTTTTGTGCCTGATGGGGCGCCAAGTGGGAAAGGGTGGCTTTGAGGCTGAAGGCAGCAGCAAAGCCTGCAGCCCCCAAGGTCTGTGGGGCTATGCAAGCGGTTCCCAAAGAGCTTTAGAACAAGGCATAGTTTTCCCTGATGGCTCTTTGGGCGGGGGACCCATCTCCAGCCATATGGCCATTTTTGTGCCTGGCGCGGCGCCAAGTGGGAAAGGGTGGTGTCGAGGCTGAAGGCAGCAGGAAAGCCCGCAGCCCCCAGGTCTGTGGGGCTACGCAAGCGGTTCCCAAAGAGCTTTAGAACAAGGCATAATTTTCCCTTTGGCTCTTTGAGCGGGGGACCCATCTCCAGCCGTATGGCCATTTTTGTGCCTGATGGGGCGCCAAGTGGGAAAGGGTGGTGTCGAGGCTGAAGGCAGCAGCAAAGCCTGCAGCCCCCAGGTCTGTGGGGCTACGCAAGCGGTTCCCAAAGAGCTTTAGAACAAGGCATAGTTTTACCTGCTGGCTCTTTGGGCATGGGACCCATCTCCAGCCATAGGCCATTTTTGTGCCTGATGGGGCGCCAAGTGGGAAAGGGTGGTGTCGAGGCTGAAGGCAGGAGCAAAGCCTGCAGCCCCCAGGTCTGTGGGGCTATGCAAGCGGTTCCCAAAGAGCTTTAGAACAAGGCATAGTTTTCCCTGCTGGCTTTTTGGGCGGGGGACCCATCTCCAGCCGTATGGCCATTTTTGTGCCTGGCGCGGCGCCAAGTGGGAAAGGGTGGTGTCGAGTCTGAAGGCAGCAGGAAAGCCCGCAGCCCCCAGGTCTGTGGGGCTACGCAAGCGGTTCCCAAAGAGCTTTAGAACAAGGCATAGTTTTCCCTGCTGGCTCTTTGGGCGGGGGACCCATCTCCAGCCGTATGGCAATTTTTGTGCCTGGCCCGGCGCCAAGCGGGAAAGGGTGTTGTCGAGGCTGAAGGCAGTAGCAAAGCCCGCAACCCCCAGGTCTGTGGGGCTACGCAAGCGGTTCCCAAAGACCTTTAGAACAAGGCATAGTTTTCCCTGCTGGCTCTTTGGGCATGGGAACGATCTCCAGCCGTATGGCCATTTTTGTGCCTGGCGCGGCGCCAAGTGGGAAAGGGTGGCTTTGAGGCTGAAGGCAGCAGGAAAGCCCGCAGCCCCCAGGTCTGTGGGGCTACGCAAGCGGTTCCCAAAGAGCTTTAGAACAAGGCATAGTTTTCCCTGCTGGCTCTTTGGGCGGGGGACCCATCTCCAGCCGTATGGCCATTTTTCCGCATGGCCAGGGGCCAAGTGGGAAAGGGTGGTGTCGAGGCTGAAGGCAGCAGGAAGGCCCACCGCCCCCAGGTCTGTGGGGCTATGCAAGCGGTTCCCAAAGAGCTTTAGAACAAGGCATAGTTTTCCCTGCTGGCTCTTTGGGCGGGGGACCCATCTCCAGCCGTATGGCCATTTTTGTGCCTGGCGCGGCGCCAAGTGGGAAAGGGTGGCTTTGAGGCTGAAGGCAGCAGGAAAGCCCGCAGCCCCCAGGTCTGTGGGGCTACGCAAGCGGTTCCCAAAGAGCTTTAGAACAAGGCATAGTTTTCCCTGCTGGCTCTTTGGGCGGGGGACCCATCTCCAGCCGTATGGCCATTTTTGTGCCTAGCGCGACGCCAAGTGGGAAAGGGTGGCTTTGAGGCTGAAGGCAGCAGGAAAGCCCGCAGCCCCCAGGTCTGTGGGGCTACGCAAGCGGTTCCCAAAGAGCTTTAGAACAAGGCCTAGTTTTCCCTGCTGGCTCTTTGGGCGGGGGACCCATCTCCAGCCGTATGGCCATTGTTGTGCCTGATAGGGCGCGAAGTGGGAAAGGGTGCTGTCGAGGCTGAAGGCAGCAGGAAAGCCTGCATCCCCCAGGTCTGTGCGGCTACGCAAGTGGTTCCCAAAGAGCTTTAGAACAAGGCATAGTTTTCCCTGATGGCTCTTTGGGCGGGGGACCCATCTCCAGCCATAGGCCATTTTTGTGCCTGGCGCAGTGCCAAGTGGGAGAGGGTGGTGTCGAGTCTGAAGGCAGCAGGAAAGCCCGCAGCCCCCAGGTCTGTGCGGCTACGCAAGCGGTTCCCAAAGAGCTTTAGAACAAGGCATAGTTTTCCCTGCTGGCTCTTTGGGCGGGGGACCCATCTCCAGCCGTATGGCCATTTTTGTGCCTGGCGCGGCGCCAAGTGGGAAAGGGTGGTGTCAAGTCTGAAGGCAGCAGGAAAGCCCGCAGCCCCCAGGTCTGTGCGGCTACGCAAGTGGTTCCGAAAGAGCTTTAGAACAAGGCATAGTTTTCCCTGCTGGCTCTTTGGGCATGGGACCCATCTCCAGCCATAGGCCATTTTTGTGCCTGATAGGGCGCGAAGTGGGAAAGGGTGGCTTTGAGGCTGAAGGCAGCAGCAAAGCCTGCAGCCCCCAGGTCTGTGGGGCTATGCAAGCGGTTCCCAAAGAGCTTTAGAACAAGGCCTAGTTTTCCCTGCTGGCTCTTTGGGCGGGGGACCCATCTCCAGCCGTATGGCCATTTTTGTGCCTGGCGCAGCGCCAAGTGGGAAAGGGTGCTGTCGAGGCTGAAGGCAGCAGGAAAGCCTGCAGCCCCCAGGTCTGTGCGGCTACGCAAGTGGTTCCCAAAGAGCTTTAGAACAAGGCATAGTTTTCCCTGCTTGTTCTTTGGGCAGGGGACCCATCTCCAGCCATAGGCCATTTTTGTGCCTGGCGCAGTGCCAAGTGGGAGAGGGTGGTGTCGAGTCTGAAGGCAGCAGGAAAGCACGCAGCCCCCAGGTCTGTGCGGCTACGCAAGCGGTTCCCAAAGAGCTTTAGAACAAGGCATAGTTTTCCCTGCTGGCTCTTTGGGCGGGGGACCCATCTCCAGCCGTATGGCCATTTTTGTGCCTGGTGCGGTGCGTAGTGGGAAAGGGTGCTGTCGAGGCTGAAGGCAGCAGGAAAGCCCGCAGCCCCCAGGTCTGTGGGGCTACGCAAGCGGTTCCCAAAGAGCTTTAGAACAAGGCATAGTTTTCCCTGCTGGCTCTTTGGGCGGGGGACCCATCTCCAGCCGTATGGCCATTTTTGTGCATGGCCAGGGGCCAAGTGGGAAAGGGTGGTGTCGAGGCTGAAGGCAGCAGGAAGGCCCACAGCCCCCAGGTCTGTGCGGCTACGCAAGCGGTTCCCAAAGAGCTTTAGAACAAGGCATAGTTTTCCCTGCTGGCTCTTTGGGCGGGGGACCCATCTCCAGCCGTATGGCCATTTTTGTGCCTAGCGCGACGCCAAGTGGGAAAGGGTGGCTTTGAGGCTGAAGGCAGCAGGAAAGCCCGCAGCCCCCATGTCTGTGGGGCTACGCAAGCGGTTCCCAAAGAGCTTTAGAACAAGGTATAGTTTTCCCTGCTGGCTCTTTGGGCGGGGGACCCATCTCCAGCCGTATGGCCATTTTTTTGCCTGGCGCAGTGCCAAGTGGGAAAGGGTGCTGTCGAGGCTGAAGGCAGCAGGAAAGCCTGCAGCCCCCAGGTCTGTGGGGCTACGCAAGCGGTTCCCAAAGAGCTTTAGAACAAGGCATCGTTTTCCCTGCTGGCTCTTTGGGCGGGGGACCCATCTCCAGCCGTATGGCCATTTTTGTGCCTGGCGCGGCGCCAAGTGGGAAAGGGTGGCTTTGAGGCTGAAGGCAGCAGGAAAGCCCGCAGCCCCCAGGTCTGTGCGGCTACGCAAGTGGTTCCGAAAGAGCTTTAGAACAAGGCATAGTTTTCCCTGCTGGCTCTTTGGGCGGGGGACCCATCTCCAGCCATAGGCCATTTTTGTGCCTGGCGCAGTGCCAAGTGGGAAAGGGTGCTGTCGAGGCTGAAGGCAGCAGGAAAGCCTGCAGCCCCAAGGTCTGTGCGGCTACGCCAGCGGTTCCCAAAGAGCTTTAGAACAAGGCATAGTTTTCCCTGCTGGCTCTTTGGGCGGGGGACCCATCTCCAGCCACAGGCCATTTTTGTGCCTAGCGCGGCGCCAAGTGGGAAAGGGTGGTGTCGAGGCTGAAGGCAGCAGGAAAGCCTGCAGCCCCCAGGTCTGTGCGGCTACACAAGCGGTTCCCAAAGAGCTTTAGAACAAGGCATAGTTTTCCCTGCTGGCTCTTTGGGCGGGGGACCCATCTCCAGCCGTATGGCCATTTTTGAGCCTGGCGCGGCGCCAAGTGGGAAAGGGTGGTGTCGAGTCTGAAGGCAGCAGGAAAGCCCGCAGACCCCAGGTCTGTGCGGCTACGCAAGCGGTTCCCAAAGAGCTTTAGAACAAGGCATAGTTTTCCCTGCTGGCTCTTTGGGCGGGTACCCATCTCCAGCCGTATGGCCATTTTTGTGCCTGGCGCGGCGCCAAGTGGGAAAGGGTGGTGTCAAGTCTGAAGGCAGCAGGAAAGCCCGCAGCCCCCAGGTCTGTGCGGCTACGCAAGTGGTTCCGAAAGAGCTTTAGAACAAGGCATAGTTTTCCCTGCTGGCTCTTTGGGCATGGGACCCATCTCCAGCCATAGGCCATTTTTGTGCCTGATAGGGCGCGAAGTGGGAAAGGGTGGCTTTGAGGCTGAAGGCAGCAGCAAACCTGCAGCCCCCAGGTCTGTGGGGCTATGCAAGCGGTTCCCAAAGAGCTTTAGAACAAGGCCTAGTTTTCCCTGCTGGCTCTTTGGGCGGGGGACCCATCTCCAGCCGTATGGCCATTTTTGTGCCTGGCGCAGCGCCAAGTGGGAAAGGGTGCTGTCGAGGCTGAAGGCAGCAGGAAAGCCTCCAGCCCCCAGGTCTGTGCGGCTACGCAAGCGGTTCCCAAAGAGCTTTAGAACAAGGCATAGTTTTCCCTGCTTGTTCTTTGGGCAGGGGACCCATCTCCAGCCATAGGCCATTTTTGTGCCTGGCGCAGTGCCAAGTGGGAGAGGGTGGTGTCGAGTCTGAAGGCAGCAGGAAAGCCCGCAGCCCCCAGGTCTGTGGGGCTACGCAAGCGGTTCCCAAAGAGCTTTAGAACAAGGCATAGTTTTCCCTGCTGGCTCTTTGGGCGGGGGACCCATCTCCAGCCGTATGGCCATTTTTGTGCCTGGCGCGGTGCGTAGTGGGAAAGGGTGGCTTTGAGGCTGAAGGCAGCAGGAAAGCCCGCAGCCCCCAGGTCTGTGGGGCTACGCAAGCGGTTCCCAAAGAGCTTTAGAACAAGGCATAGTTTTCCCTGCTGGCTCTTTGGGCGGGGGACCCATCTCCAGCCGTATGGCCATTTTTGTGCATGGCCAGGGGCCAAGTGGGAAAGGGTGGTGTCGAGGCTGAAGGCAGCAGGAAGGCCCACAGCCCCCAGGTCTGTGCGGCTACGCAAGCGGTTCCCAAAGAGCTTTAGAACAAGGCATAGTTTTCCCTGCTGGCTCTTTGGGCGGGGGACCCATCTCCAGCCGTATGGCCATTTTTGTGCCTAGCGCGACGCCAAGTGGGAAAGGGTGGCTTTGAGGTTGAAGGCAGCAGGAAAGCCCGCAGCCCCCAGGTTTGTGGGGCTACGCAAGCGGTTCCCAAAGAGCTTTAGAACAAGGTATAGTTTTCCTTGCTGGCTCTTTGGGCATGGGACCCATCTCCAGCCGTATGGCCATTTTTGTGCCTGGCGCAGTGCCAAGTGGGAAAGGGTGGCTTTGAGGCTGAAGGCAGCAGGAAAGCCTGCAGCCCCCAGGTCTGTGGGGCTACGCAAGCGGTTCCCAAAGAGCTTTAGAACAAGGCATAGTTTTCCCTGCTGGCTCTTTGGGCGGGGGACCCATCTCCAGCCGTATGGCCATTTTTGTGCCTAGCGCGGCACCAAGTGGGAAAGGGTGGTGTCGAGGCTGAAGGCAGCAGGAAAGCCCACAGTCCCCAGGTCTGTGGGGCTACGCAAGCGGTTCCCAAAGAGCTTTAGAACAAGGCATAGTTTTCCCTGCTGGCTCTTTGGGCGGGGGACCCATCTCCAGACATATGGCCATTTTTGAGCCTGGCGCGGCGCCAAGTGGGAAAGGGTGATGTCGAGGCTGAAGGCAGCAGGAAAGCCTGCAGCCCCCAGGTCTGTGCGGCTACACAAGCGGTTCCCAAAGAGCTTTAGAACAAGGCATAGTTTTCCCTGCTGGCTCTTTGGACGGGGGACCCATCTCCAGCCGTATGGCCATTTTTGAGCCTGGTGCGGCGCCAAGTGGGAAAGGGTGGCTTTGAGGCTGAAGGCAGCAGGAAAGCCCGCAGCCCCCAGGTCTGTGGGGCTACGCAAGCGGTTCCCAAAGAGCTTTAGAACAAGGCATAGTTTTCCCTGCTGGCTCTTTGGGCGGGGGACCCATCTCCAGCCGTATGGCCATTTTTGTGCCTAGCGCGGCGCCAGGTGGGAAAGGGTGGCTTTGAGGCTGAAGGCAGCAGCAAAGCCTGCAGCCCCCAGGTCTGTGGGGCTACGCAAGCGGTTCCCAAAGAGCTTTAGAACAAGGCATAGTTTTCCCTGCTGGCTCTTTGGGCGGGGGACCCATCTCCAGCCGTATGGCCATTTTTGTGCATGGCCAGGGGCCAAGTGGGAAAGGGTGGCTTTGAGGCTGAAGGCAGCAGGAAGGCCCACAGCCCCCAGGTCTGTGCGGCTACGCAAGCGGTTCCCAAAGAGCTTTAGAACAAGGCATAGTTTTCCCTGCTGGCTCTTTGGGCGGGGGACCCATCTCCAGCCGTATGGCCATTTTTGTGCCTAGCGCGACGCCAAGTGGGAAAGGGTGGCTTTGAGGCTGAAGGCAGCAGGAAAGCCCGCAGCCCCCAGGTCTGTGGGGCTACGCAAGCGGTTCCCAAAGAGCTTTAGAGCAAGGTATAGTTTTCCTTGCTGGCTCTTTGGGCATGGGACCCATCTCCAGCCGTATGGCCATTTTTGTGCCTGGCGCAGTGCCAAGTGGGAAAGGGTGGCTTTGAGGCTGAAGGCAGCAGGAAAGCCTGCAGCCCCCAGGTCTGTGGGGCTACGCAAGCGGTTCCCAAAGAGCTTTAGAACAAGGCATAGTTTTCCCTGCTGGCTCTTTGGGCGGGGGACCCATCTCCAGCCGTATGGCCATTTTTGTGCCTAGCGCGGCACCAAGTGGGAAAGGGTGGTGTCGAGGCTGAAGGCAGCAGGAAAGCCCGCAGTCCCCAGGTCTGTGGGGCTACGCAAGCGGTTCCCAAAGAGCTTTAGAACAAGGCATAGTTTTCCCTGCTGGCTCTTTGGGCGGGGGACCCATCTCCAGCCGTATGGCCATTTTTGAGCCTGGCGCGGCGCCAAGTGGGAAAGGGTGGCTTTGAGGCTGAAGGCAGCAGGAAAGCCCGCAGCCCCCAGGTCTGTGGGGCTACGCAAGCGGTTCCCAAAGAGCTTTAGAACAAGGCATAGTTTTCCCTGCTGGCTCTTTGGGCGGGGGACCCATCTCCAGCCGTATGGCCATTTTTGTGCCTGGCGCGGTGCGTAGTGGGAAAGGGTGGTTTTGAGGCTGAAGGCAGCAGGAAAGCCTGCAGCCCCCAGGTCTGTGGGGCTACGCAAGCGGTTCCCAAAGAGCTTTAGAACAAGGCATAGTTTTCCCTGCTGGCTCTTTGGGCGGGGGACCCATCTCCAGCCGTATGGCCATTTTTGTGCATGGCCAATGGCCAAGTGGGAAAGGGTGGTGTCGAGGCTGAAGGCAGCAGGAAAGCCTGCAGCCCCCAGGTGTGTGCGGCTACGCAAGCGGTTCCCAAAGAGCTTTAGAACAAGGCATAGTTTTCCCTGCTGGCTCTTTGGGCGGGGGACCCATCTCCAGCTACAGACCATTTTTGTGCCTAGCGCGGAGCCAAGTGGGAAAGGGTGGTGTCGAGGCTGAAGGCAGCAGGAAAGCCCGCAGTCCCCAGGTCTGTGGGGCTACGCAAGCGGTTCCCAAAGAGCTTTAGAACAAGGCATAGTTTTCCCTGCTGGCTCTTTGGGCGGGGGACCCATCTCCAGCCGTATGGCCATTTTTTTGCCTGGCGCAGTGCCAAGTGGGAAAGGGTGGTGTCGAGGCTGAAGGCAGCAGGAAAGCCCGCAGTCCCCAGGTCTGTGGGGCTACGCAAGCGGTTCCCAAAGAGCTTTAGAACAAGGCATAGTTTTCCCTGCTGGCTCTTTGGGCGGGCGACCCATCTCCAGCCGTATGGCCATTTTTGAGACTGGTGCGGCGCCAAGTGGGAAAGGGTGCTGTCGAGGCTGAAGGCAGCAGGAAAGCCCGCAGCCCCCAGGTCTGTGGGGCCAAGCAAGCGGTTCCCAAAGAGCTTTAGAACAAGGCATAGTTTTCCCTGCTGGCTCTTTGGACGGGGGACCCATCTCCAGCCGTATGGCCATTTTTGAGCCTGGCGCGGCGCCAAGTGGGAAAGGGTGGCTTTGAGGCTGAAGGCAGCAGGAAAGCCCGCAGCCCCCAGGTCTGTGGGGCTACGCAAGCGGTTCCCAAAGAGCTTTAGAACAAGGCATAGTTTTCCCTGCTGGCTCTTTGGGCGGGGGACCCATCTCCAGCCGTATGGCCATTTTTGTGCCTAGCGCGGCGCCAGGTGGGAAAGGGTGGCTTTGAGGCTGAAGGCAGCAGCAAAGCCTGCAGCCCCCAGGTCTGTGGGGCTACGCAAGCGGTTCCCAAAGAGCTTTAGAACAAGGCATAGTTTTCCCTGCTGGCTCTTTGGGCGGGGGACCCATCTCCAGCCGTATGGCCATTTTTGTGCCTGGCGCGGCGCCAAGTGGGAAAGGGTCGTTTTGAGGCTGAAGGCAGCAGGAAAGCCTGCAGGCCCCAGGTCTGTGGGGCTACGCAAGCGGTTCCCAAAGAGCTTTAGAACAAGGCATAGTTTTCCCTGCTGGCTCTTTGGGCGGGGGACCCATCTCCAGCCGTATGGCCATTTTTGTGCCTGGCGCAGTGCCAAGTGGGAAAGGGTGGTGTCGAGTCTGAAGGCAGCAGGAAAGCCTGCAGCCCCCAGGTCTGTGCGGCTACGCAAGCGGTTCCCAAAGAGCTTTAGAACAAGGCATAGTTTTCCCTGCTGGCTCTTTGGGCGGGGGACCCATCTCCAGCCGTATGGCCATTTTTGTGCCTGGCGCGGCGCCAAGTGGGAAAGGGTGGCTTTGAGGCTGAAGGCAGCAGGAAAGCCCGCAGCCCCCAGGTCTGTGCGGCTACGCAAGTGGTTCCCAAAGAGCTTTAGAACAAGGCATAGTTTTCCCTGCTGGCTCTTTGGGCATGGGACCCATCTCCAGCCGTATGGCCATTTTTGTGCCTGGTGCGACGCCAAGTGGGAAAGGGTGCTGTCGAGGCTGAAGGCAGCAGGAAAGCCCGCAGCCCCCAGGTCTGTGGGGCTACGCAAGCGGTTCCCAAAGAGCTTTAGAACAAGGCATAGTTTTCCCTGCTGGCTCTTTGGGCATGGGACCCATCTCCAGCCATAGGCCATTTTTGTGCCTGATAGGGCGCGAATTGGGAAAGGGTGGCTTTGAGGCTGAAGGCAGCAGCAAAGCCTGCAGCCCCCAGGTCTGTGGGGCTATGCAAGCGGTTCCCAAAGAGCTTTAGAACAAGGCCTAGTTTTCCCTGCTGGCTCTTTGGGCGGGGGACCCATCTCCAGCCGTATGGCCATTTTTGTGCCTGGCGCAGCGCCAAGTGGGAAAGGGTGCTGTCGAGGCTGAAGGCAGCAGGAAAGCCTGCAGCCCCCAGGTCTGTGCGGCTACGCAAGTGGTTCCCAAAGAGCTTTAGAACAAGGCATAGTTTTCCCTGCTTGTTCTTTGGGCGGGGGACCCATCTCCAGCCATAGGCCATTTTTGTGCCTGGCGCAGTGCCAAGTGGGAGAGGGTGGTGTCGAGTCTGAAGGCAGCAGGAAAGCCCGCAGCCCCCAGGTCTGTGCGGCTACGCAAGCGGTTCCCAAAGAGCTTTAGAACAAGGCATAGTTTTCCCTGCTGGCTCTTTGGGCGGGGGACCCATCTCCAGCCGTATGGCCATTTTTGTGCCTGGCGCGGTGCGTAGTGGGAAAGGGTGGTTTTGAGGCTGAAGGCAGCAGGAAAGCCTGCAGCCCCCAGGTCTGTGGGGCTACGCAAGCGGTTCCCAAAGAGCTTTAGAACAAGGCATAGTTTTCCCTGCTGGCTCTTTGGGCGGGGGACCCATCTCCAGCCGTATGGCCATTTTTGTGCATGGCCAATGGCCAAGTGGGAAAGGGTGGTGTCGAGGCTGAAGGCAGCAGGAAAGCCTGCAGCCCCCAGGTGTGTGCGGCTACGCAAGCGGTTCCCAAAGAGCTTTAGAACAAGGCATAGTTTTCCCTGCTGGCTCTTTGGGCGGGGGACCCATCTCCAGCTACAGACCATTTTTGTGCCTAGCGCGGAGCCAAGTGGGAAAGGGTGGTGTCGAGGCTGAAGGCAGCAGGAAAGCCCGCAGTCCCCAGGTCTGTGCGGCTACGCAAGCGGTTCCCAAAGAGCTTTAGAACAAGGCATAGTTTTCCCTGCTGGCTCTTTGGGCGGGGGACCCATCTCCAGCCGTATGGCCATTTTTTTGCCTGGCGCAGTGCCAAGTGGGAAAGGGTGGCTTTGAGGCTGAAGGCAGCAGGAAAGCCTGCAGCCCCCAGGTCTGTGGGGCTACGCAAGCGGTTCCCAAAGAGCTTTAGAACAAGGCATAGTTTTCCCTGATGGCTCTTTGGGCGGGGGACCCATCTCCAGCCGTATGGCCATTGTTGTGCCTGGCGCAGCGCCAAGTGGGAAAGGGTGCTGTCGAGGCTGAAGGCAGCAGGAAAGCCTGCAGCCCCCAGGTCTGTGCGGCTACGCAAGTGGTTCCCAAAGAGCTTTAGAACAAGGCATAGTTTTCCCTGATGGCTCTTTGGGCGGGGGACCCATCTCCAGCCATAGGCCATTTTTGTGCCTGGCGCAGTGCCAAGTGGGAGAGGGTGGTGTCGAGTCTGAAGGCAGCAGGAAAGCCCGCAGCCCCCAGGTCTGTGCGGCTACGCAAGCGGTTCCCAAAGAGCTTTAGAACAAGGCATAGTTTTCCCTGCTGGCTCTTTGGGCGGGTACCCATCTCCAGCCGTATGGCCATTTTTGTGCCTGGCGCGGCGCCAAGTGGGAAAGGGTGGTGTCAAGTCTGAAGGCAGCAGGAAAGCCCGCAGCCCCCAGGTCTGTGCGGCTACGCAAGTGGTTCCGAAAGAGCTTTAGAACAAGGCATAGTTTTCCCTGCTGGCTCTTTGGGCATGGGACCCATCTCCAGCCATAGGCCATTTTTGTGCCTGATAGGGCGCGAAGTGGGAAAGGGTGGCTTTGAGGCTGAAGGCAGCAGCAAAGCCTGCAGCCCCCAGGTCTGTGGGGCTATGCAAGCGGTTCCCAAAGAGCTTTAGAACAAGGCCTAGTTTTCCCTGCTGGCTCTTTGGGCGGGGGACCCATCTCCAGCCGTATGGCCATTTTTGTGCCTGGCGCAGCGCCAAGTGGGAAAGGGTGCTGTCGAGGCTGAAGGCAGCAGGAAAGCCTGCAGCCACCAGGTCTGTGCGGCTACGCAAGTGGTTCCCAAAGAGCTTTAGAACAAGGCATAGTTTTCCCTGCTTGTTCTTTGGGCAGGGGACCCATCTCCAGCCATAGGCCATTTTTGTGCCTGGCGCAGTGCCAAGTGGGAGAGGGTGGTGTCGAGTCTGAAGGCAGCAGGAAAGCCCGCAGCCCCCAGGTCTGTGCGGCTACGCAAGCGGTTCCCAAAGAGCTTTAGAACAAGGCATAGTTTTCCCTGCTGGCTCTTTGGGCGGGGGACCCATCTCCAGCCGTATGGCCATTTTTGTGCCTGGTGCGGTGCGTAGTGGGAAAGGGTGGTGTCGAGTCTGAAGGCAGCAGGAAAGCCCGCAGCCCCCAGGTCTGTGGGGCTACGCAAGCGGTTCCCAAAGAGCTTTAGAACAAGGCATAGTTTTCCCTGCTGGCTCTTTGGGCGGGGGACCCATCTCCAGCCGTATGGCCATTTTTGTGCATGGCCAGGGGCCAAGTGGGAAAGGGTGGTGTCGAGGCTGAAGGCAGCAGGAAGGCCCACAGCCCCCAGGTCTGTGGGGCTATGCAAGCGGTTCCCGAAGAGCTTTAGAACAAGGCATAGTTTTCCCTGCTGGCTCTTTGGGCGGGGGACCCATCTCCAGCCGTATGGCCATTTTTGTGCCTAGCGCGACGCCAAGTGGGAAAGGGTGGCTTTGAGGCTGAAGGCAGCAGGAAAGCCCGCAGCCCCCAGGTCTGTGGGGCTACGCAAGCGGTTCCCAAAGAGCTTTAGAACAAGGTATAGTTTTCCTTGCTGGCTCTTTGGGCATGGGACCCATCTCCAGCCGTATGGCCATTTTTGTGCCTGGCGCAGTGCCAAGTGGGAAAGGGTGGCTTTGAGGCTGAAGGCAGCAGGAAAGCCCGCAGCCCCCAGGTCTGTGCGGCTACGCAAGCGGTTCCCAAAGAGCTTTAGAACAAGGCATCGTTTTCCCTGCTGGCTCTTTGGGCGGGGGACCCATCTCCAGCCGTATGGCCATTTTTGTGCCTGGTGCGGTGCGTAGTGGGAAAGGGTGCTGTCGAGGCTGAAGGCAGCAGGAAAGCCCGCAGCCCCCAGGTCTGTGGGGCTACGCAAGCGGTTCCCAAAGAGCTTTAGAACAAGGCATAGTTTTCCCTGCTGGCTCTTTGGGCGGGGGACCCATCTCCAGCCGTATGGCCATTTTTGTGCATGGCCAGGGGCCAAGTGGGAAAGGGTGGTGTCGAGGCTGAAGGCAGCAGGAAGGCCCACAGCCCCCAGGTCTGTGCGGCTACGCAAGCGGTTCCCAAAGAGCTTTAGAACAAGGCATAGTTTTCCCTGCTGGCTCTTTGGGCGGGGGACCCATCTCCAGCCGTATGGCCATTTTTGTGCCTAGCGCGACGCCAAGTGGGAAAGGGTGGCTTTGAGGCTGAAGGCAGCAGGAAAGCCCGCAGCCCCCATGTCTGTGGGGCTACGCAAGCGGTTCCCAAAGAGCTTTAGAACAAGGTATAGTTTTCCCTGTTGGCTCTTTGGGCGGGGGACCCATCTCCAGCCGTATGGCCATTTTTTTGCCTGGCGCAGTGCCAAGTGGGAAAGGGTGGCTTTGAGGCTGAAGGCAGCAGGAAAGCCTGCAGCCCCCAGGTCTGTGGGGCTACGCAAGCGGTTCCCAAAGAGCTTTAGAACAAGGCATCGTTTTCCCTGCTGGCTCTTTGGGCGGGGGACCCATCTCCAGCCGTATGGCCATTTTTGTGCCTGGCGCGGCGCCAAGTGGGAAAGGGTGGCTTTGAGGCTGAAGGCAGCAGGAAAGCCCGCAGCCCCCAGGTCTGTGGGGCTACGCAAGCGGTTCCCAAAGAGCTTTAGAACAAGGCATAGTTTTCCCTGCTGGCTCTTTGGGCGGGGGACCCATCTCCAGCCATAGGCCATTTTTGTGCCTGGCGCAGTGCCAAGTGGGAAAGGGTGCTGTCGAGGCTGAAGGCAGCAGGAAAGCCTGCAGCCCCAAGGTCTGTGCGGCTACGCCAGCGGTTCCCGAAGAGCTTTAGAACAAGGCATAGTTTTCCCTGCTGGCTCTTTGGGCGGGGGACCCATCTCCAGCCACAGGCCATTTTTGTGCCTAGCGCGGCGCCAAGTGGGAAAGGGTGGTGTCGAGGCTGAAGGCAGCAGGAAAGCCCGCAGTCCCCAGGTCTGTGGGGCTACGCAAGCGGTTCCCAAAGAGCTTTAGAACAAGGCATAGTTTTCCTTGATGACTCTTTGGGCGGGGGACCCATCTCCAGACATATGGCCATTTTTGAGCCTGGCGCGGCGCCAAGTGGGAAAGGGTGGTGTCGAGGCTGAAGGCAGCAGGAAAGCCTGCAGCCCCCAGGTCTGTGCGGCTACACAAGCGGTTCCCAAAGAGCTTTAGAACAAGGCATAGTTTTCCCTGCTGGCTCTTTGGGCGGGGGACCCATCTCCAGCCGTATGGCCATTTTTGAGCCTGGCGCGGCGCCAAGCGGGAAAGGGTGGCTTTGAGGCTGAAGGCAGCAGGAAAGCCCGCAGCCCCCAGGTCTGTGGGGCTACGCAAGCGGTTCCCAAAGAGCTTTAGAACAAGGCATAGTTTTCCCTGCTGGCTCTTTGGGTGGGGGACCCATCTCCAGCCATAGGCCATTTTTGTGCCTGGCGCAGTGCCAAGTGGGAGAGGGTGGTGTCGAGTCTGAAGGCAGCAGGAAAGCCCGCAGCCCCCAGGTCTGTGCGGCTACGCAAGCGGTTCCCAAAGAGCTTTAGAACAAGGCATAGTTTTCCCTGCTGGCTCTTTGGGCGGGTACCCATCTCCAGCCGTATGGCCATTTTTGTGCCTGGCGCGGCGCCAAGTGGGAAAGGGTGGTGTGAAGTCTGAAGGCAGCAGGAAAGCCCGCAGCCCCCAGGTCTGTGCGGCTACGCAAGTGGTTCCGAAAGAGCTTTAGAACAAGGCATAGTTTTCCCTGCTGGCTCTTTGGGCATGGGACCCATCTCCAGCCATAGGCCATTTTTGTGCCTGATAGGGCGCGAAGTGGGAAAGGGTGGCTTTGAGGCTGAAGGCAGCAGCAAACCTGCAGCCCCCAGGTCTGTGGGGCTATGCAAGCGGTTCCCAAAGAGCTTTAGAACAAGGCCTAGTTTTCCCTGCTGGCTCTTTGGGCGGGGGACCCATCTCCAGCCGTATGGCCATTTTTGTGCCTGGCGCAGCGCCAAGTGGGAAAGGGTGCTGTCGAGGCTGAAGGCAGCAGGAAAGCCTCCAGCCCCCAGGTCTGTGCGGCTACGCAAGTGGTTCCCAAAGAGCTTTAGAACAAGGCATAGTTTTCCCTGCTTGTTCTTTGGGCAGGGGACCCATCTCCAGCCATAGGCCATTTTTGTGCCTGGCGCAGTGCCAAGTGGGAGAGGGTGGTGTCGAGTCTGAAGGCAGCAGGAAAGCCCGCAGCCCCCAGGTCTGTGGGGCTACGCAAGCGGTTCCCAAAGAGCTTTAGAACAAGGCATAGTTTTCCCTGCTGGCTCTTTGGGCGGGGGACCCATCTCCAGCCGTATGGCCATTTTTGTGCCTGGCGCGGTGCGTAGTGGGAAAGGGTGCTGTCGAGGCTGAAGGCAGCAGGAAAGCCCGCAGCCCCCAGGTCTGTGGGGCTACGCAAGCGGTTCCCAAAGAGCTTTAGAACAAGGCATAGTTTTCCCTGCTGGCTCTTTGTGCGGGGGACCCATCTCCAGCCGTATGGCCATTTTTGTGCATGGCCAGGGGCCAAGTGGGAAAGGGTGGTGTCGAGGCTGAAGGCAGCAGGAAGGCCCACAGCCCCCAGGTCTGTGCGGCTACGCAAGCGGTTCCCAAAGAGCTTTAGAACAAGGCATAGTTTTCCCTGCTGGCTCTTTGGGCGGGGGACCCATCTCCAGCCGTATGGCCATTTTTGTGCCTAGCGCGACGCCAAGTGGGAAAGGGTGGCTTTGAGGCTGAAGGCAGCAGGAAAGCCCGCAGCCCCCAGGTCTGTGGGGCTACGCAAGCGGTTCCCAAAGAGCTTTAGAACAAGGTATAGTTTTCCTTGCTGGCTCTTTGGGCATGGGACCCATCTCCAGCCGTATGGCCATTTTTGTGCCTGGCGCAGTGCCAAGTGGGAAAGGGTGGCTTTGAGGCTGAAGGCAGCAGGAAAGCCTGCAGCCCCCAGGTCTGTGGGGCTACGCAAGCGGTTCCCAAAGAGCTTTAGAACAAGGCATAGTTTTCCCTGCTGGCTCTTTGGGCGGGGGACCCATCTCCAGCCGTATGGCCATTTTTGAGCCTGGCGCGGCGCCAAGTGGGAAAGGGTGATGTCGAGGCTGAAGGCAGCAGGAAAGCCTGCAGCCCCCAGGTCTGTGCGGCTACACAAGCGGTTCCCAAAGAGCTTTAGAACAAGGCATAGTTTTCCCTGCTGGCTCTTTGGACGGGGGACCCATCTCCAGCCGTATGGCCATTTTTGAGCCTGGCGCGGCGCCAAGTGGGAAAGGGTGGCTTTGAGGCTGAAGGCAGCAGGAAAGCCCGCAGCCCCCAGGTCTGTGGGGCTACGCAAGCGGTTCCCAAAGAGCTTTAGAACAAGGCATAGTTTTCCCTGCTGGCTCTTTGGGCGGGGGACCCATCTCCAGCCGTATGGCCATTTTTGTGCCTAGCGCGGCGCCAGGTGGGAAAGGGTGGCTTTGAGGCTGAAGGCAGCAGCAAAGCCTGCAGCCCCCAGGTCTGTGGGGCTACGCAAGCGGTTCCCAAAGAGCTTTAGAACAAGGCATAGTTTTCCCTGCTGGCTCTTTGGGCGGGGGACCCATCTCCAGCCGTATGGCCATTTTTGTGCCTGGCGCAGTGCCAAGTGGGAAAGGGTGGCTTTGAGGCTGAAGGCAGCAGGAAAGCCTGCAGCCCCAGGTCTGTGGGGCTACGCAAGCGGTTCCCAAAGAGCTTTAGAACAAGGCATAGTTTTCCCTGCTGGCTCTTTGGGCGGGGGACCCATCTCCAGCCGTATGGCCATTTTTGTGCCTAGCGCGGCACCAAGTGGGAAAGGGTGGTGTCGAGGCTGAAGGCAGCAGGAAAGCCCGCAGTCCCCAGGTCTGTGGGGCTACGCAAGCGGTTCCCAAAGAGCTTTAGAACAAGGCATAGTTTTCCCTGCTGGCTCTTTGGGCGGGGGACCCATCTCCAGACATATGGCCATTTTTGAGCCTGGCGCGGCGCCAAGTGGGAAAGGGTGGTGTCGAGGCTGAAGGCAGCAGGAAAGCCTGCAGCCCCCAGGTCTGTGGGGCTACACAAGCGGTTCCCAAAGAGCTTTAGAACAAGGCATAGTTTTCCCTGCTGGCTCTTTGGACGGGGGACCCATCTCCAGCCGTATGGCCATTTTTGAGCCTGGCGCGGCGCCAAGTGGGAAAGGGTGGCTTTGAGGCTGAAGGCAGCAGGAAAGCCCGCAGCCCCCAGGTCTGTGGGGCTACGCAAGCGGTTCCCAAAGAGCTTTAGAACAAGGCATAGTTTTCCCTGCTGGCTCTTTGGGCGGGGGACCCATCTCCAGCCGTATGGCCATTTTTGTGCCTAGCGCGGCGCCAGGTGGGAAAGGGTGGCTTTGAGGCTGAAGGCAGCAGCAAAGCCTGCAGCCCCCAGGTCTGTGGGGCTACGCAAGCGGTTCCCAAAGAGCTTTAGAACAAGGCATAGTTTTCCCTGATGGCTCTTTGGGCGGGGGACCCATCTCCAGCCGTATGGCCATTTTTGTGCCTGGCGCGGCGCCAAGTGGGAAAGGGTGGTTTTGAGGCTGAAGGCAGCAGGAAAGCCTGCAGGCCCCAGGTCTGTGGGGCTACGCAAGCGGTTCCCAAAGAGCTTTAGAACAAGGCATAGTTTTCCCTGCTGGCTCTTTGGGCGGGGGACCCATCTCCAGCCGTATGGCCATTTTTGTGCCTGGCGCAGTGCCAAGTGGGAAAGGGTGGTGTCGAGTCTGAAGGCAGCAGGAAAGCCTGCAGCCCCCAGGTCTGTGCGGCTACGCAAGCGGTTCCCAAAGAGCTTTAGAACAAGGCATAGTTTTCCCTGCTGGCTCTTTGGGCGGGGGACCCATCTCCAGCCGTATGGCCATTTTTGTGCCTGGCGCGGCGCCAAGTGGGAAAGGGTGGCTTTGAGGCTGAAGGCAGCAGGAAAGCCCGCAGCCCCCAGGTCTGTGCGGCTACGCAAGTGGTTCCCAAAGAGCTTTAGAACAAGGCATAGTTTTCCCTGCTGGCTCTTTGGGCATGGGACCCATCTCCAGCCGTATGGCCATTTTTGTGCCTGGTGCGACGCCAAGTGGGAAAGGGTGCTGTCGAGGCTGAAGGCAGCAGGAAAGCCCGCAGCCCCCAGGTCTGTGGGGCTACGCAAGCGGTTCCCAAAGAGCTTTAGAACAAGGTATAGTTTTCCTTGCTGGCTCTTTGGGCATGGGACCCATCTCCAGCCGTATGGCCATTTTTGTGCCTGGCGCAGTGCCAAGTGGGAAAGGGTGGCTTTGAGGCTGAAGGCAGCAGGAAAGCCTGCAGCCCCCAGGTCTGTGGGGCTACGCAAGCGGTTCCCAAAGAGCTTTAGAACAAGGCATCGTTTTCCCTGCTGGCTCTTTGGGCGGGGGACCCATCTCCAGCCGTATGGCCATTTTTGTGCCTGGCGCGGCGCCAAGTGGGAAAGGGTGGCTTTGAGGCTGAAGGCAGCAGGAAAGCCCGCAGCCCCCAGGTCTGTGGGGCCAAGCAAGCGGTTCCCAAAGAGCTTTAGAACAAGGCATAGTTTTCCCTGATGGCTCTTTGGGCATGGGACCCATCTCCAGCCATAGGCCATTTTTGTGCCTGATAGGGCGCGAAGTGGGAAAGGGTGGCTTTGAGGCTGAAGGCAGCAGCAAAGCCTGCAGCCCCCAGGTCTGTGGGGCTATGCAAGCGGTTCCCAAAGAGCTTTAGAACAAGGCATAGTTTTCCCTGCTGGCTCTTTGGGCGGGGGACCCATCTCCAGCCGTATGGCCATTTTTGTGCCTAGCGCGACGCCAAGTGGGAAAGGGTGGCTTTGAGGCTGAAGGCAGCAGGAAAGCCTGCAGCCCCCAGGTCTGTGGGGCTATGCAAGCGGTTCCCAAAGAGCTTTAGAACAAGGCATAGTTTTCCCTGCTTGTTCTTTGGGCGGGGGACCCATCTCCAGCCATAGGCCATTTTTGTGCCTGGCGCAGTGCCAAGTGGGAGAGGGTGGTGTCGAGTCTGAAGGCAGCAGGAAAGCCCGCAGCCCCCAGGTCTGTGCGGCTACGCAAGCGGTTCCCAAAGAGCTTTAGAACAAGGCATAGTTTTCCCTGCTGGCTCTTTGGGCGGGGGACCCATCTCCAGCCGTATGGCCATTTTTGTGCCTGGCGCGGTGCGTAGTGGGAAAGGGTGGTTTTGAGGCTGAAGGCAGCAGGAAAGCCCGCAGCCCCCAGGTCTGTGGGGCTACGCAAGCGGTTCCCAAAGAGCTTTAGAACAAGGCATAGTTTTCCCTGCTGGCTCTTTGGGCGGGGGACCCATCTCCAGCCGTATGGCCATTTTTGTGCATGGCCAGGGGCCAAGTGGGAAAGGGTGGTGTCGAGGCTGAAGGCAGCAGGAAAGCCTGCAGCCCCCAGGTCTGTGCGGCTACGCAAGCGGTTCCCAAAGAGCTTTAGAACAAGGCATAGTTTTCCCTGCTGGCTCTTTGGGCGGGGGACCCATCTCCAGCTACAGACCATTTTTGTGCCTAGCGCGGAGCCAAGTGGGAAAGGGTGGTGTCGAGGCTGAAGGCAGCAGGAAAGCCCGCAGCCCCCAGGTCTGTGGGGCTACGCAAGCGGTTCCCAAAGAGCTTTAGAACAAGGCATAGTTTTCCCTGCTGGCTCTTTGGGCGGGGGACCCATCTCCAGCCGTATGGCCATTTTTTTGCCTGGCGCAGTGCCAAGTGGGAAAGGGTGGCTTTGAGGCTGAAGGCAGCAGGAAAGCCTGCAGCCCCCAGGTCTGTGGGGCTATGCAAGCGGTTCCCAAAGAGCTTTAGAACAAGGCCTAGTTTTCCCTGCTGGCTCTTTGGGCGGGGGACCCATCTCCAGCCGTATGGCCAATGTTGTGCCTGGCGCGGCGCCAAGTGGGAAAGGGTGGTGTCAAGTCTGAAGGCAGCAGGAGAGCCCGCAGCCCCCAGGTCTGTGCGGCTACGCAAGTGGTTCCGAAAGAGCTTTAGAACAAGGCATAGTTTTCCCTGCTCGCTCTTTGGGCATGGGACCCATCTCCAGCCATAGGCCATTTTTGTGCCTGATAGGGCGCGAAGTGGGAAAGGGTGGCTTTGAGGCTGAAGGCAGCAGCAAAGCCTGCAGCCCCCAGGTCTGTGGGGCTATGCAAGCGGTTCCCAAAGAGCTTTAGAACAAGGCCTAGTTTTCCCTGCTGGCTCTTTGGGCGGGGGACCCATCTCCAGCCGTATGGCCATTTTTGTGCCTGGCGCAGCGCCAAGTGGGAAAGGGTGCTGTCGAGGCTGAAGGCAGCAGGAAAGCCTGCAGCCACCAGGTCTGTGCGGCTACGCAAGTGGTTCCCAAAGAGCTTTAGAACAAGGCATAGTTTTCCCTGCTTGTTCTTTGGGCAGGGGACCCATCTCCAGCCATAGGCCATTTTTGTGCCTGGCGCAGTGCCAAGTGGGAGAGGGTGGTGTCGAGTCTGAAGGCAGCAGGAAAGCCCGCAGCCCCCAGGTCTGTGGGGCTACGCAAGCGGTTCCCAAAGAGCTTTAGAACAAGGCATAGTTTTCCCTGCTGGCTCTTTGGGCGGGGGACCCATCTCCAGCCGTATGGCCATTTTTGTGCCTGGCGCGGTGCGTAGTGGGAAAGGGTGCTGTCGAGGCTGAAGGCAGCAGGAAAGCCCGCAGCCCCCAGGTCTGTGGGGCTACGCAAGCGGTTCCCAAAGAGCTTTAGAACAAGGCATAGTTTTCCCTGCTGGCTCTTTGGGCGGGGGACCCATCTCCAGCCGTATGGCCATTTTTGTGCATGGCCAGGGGCCAAGTGGGAAAGGGTGGTGTCGAGGCTGAAGGCAGCAGGAAGGCCCACAGCCCCCAGGTCTGTGCGGCTACGCAAGCGGTTCCCGAAGAGCTTTAGAACAAGGCATAGTTTTCCCTGCTGGCTCTTTGGGCGGGGGACCCATCTCCAGCCGTATGGCCATTTTTGTGCCTAGCGCGACGCCAAGTGGGAAAGGGTGGCTTTGAGGCTGAAGGCAGCAGGAAAGCCCGCAGCCCCCAGGTCTGTGGGGCTACGCAAGCGGTTCCCAAAGAGCTTTAGAACAAGGTATAGTTTTCCTTGCTGGCTCTTTGGGCATGGGACCCATCTCCAGCCTATGGCCATTTTTGTGCCTGGCGCAGTGCCAAGTGGGAAAGGGTGGCTTTGAGGCTGAAGGCAGCAGGAAAGCCCGCAGCCCCCAGGTCTGTGCGGCTACGCAAGCGGTTCCCAAAGAGCTTTAGAACAAGGCATCGTTTTCCCTGCTGGCTCTTTGGGCGGGGGACCCATCTCCAGCCGTATGGCCATTTTTGTGCCTGGTGCGGTGCGTAGTGGGAAAGGGTGCTGTCGAGGCTGAAGGCAGCAGGAAAGCCCGCAGCCCCCAGGTCTGTGGGGCTACGCAAGCGGTTCCCAAAGAGCTTTAGAACAAGGCATAGTTTTCCCTGCTGGCTCTTTGGGCGGGGGACCCATCTCCAGCCGTATGGCCATTTTTCTGCATGGCCAGGGGCCAAGTGGGAAAGGGTGGTGTCGAGGCTGAAGGCAGCAGGAAGGCCCACAGCCCCCAGGTCTGTGCGGCTACGCAAGCGGTTCCCAAAGAGCTTTAGAACAAGGCATAGTTTTCCCTGCTGGCTCTTTGGGCGGGGGACCCATCTCCAGCCGTATGGCCATTTTTGTGCCTAGCGCGACGCCAAGTGGGAAAGGGTGGCTTTGAGGCTGAAGGCAGCAGGAAAGCCCGCAGCCCCCATGTCTGTGGGGCTACGCAAGCGGTTCCCAAAGAGCTTTAGAACAAGGTATAGTTTTCCCTGCTGGCTCTTTGGGCGGGGGACCCATCTCCAGCCGTATGGCCATTTTTTTGCCTGGCGCAGTGCCAAGTGGGAAAGGGTGGCTTTGAGGCTGAAGGCAGCAGGAAAGCCTGCAGCCCCCAGGTCTGTGGGGCTACGCAAGCGGTTCCCAAAGAGCTTTAGAACAAGGCATCGTTTTCCCTGCTGGCTCTTTGGGCGGGGGACCCATCTCCAGCCGTATGGCCATTTTTGTGCCTGGCGCGGCGCCAAGTGGGAAAGGGTGGCTTTGAGGCTGAAGGCAGCAGGAAAGCCCGCAGCCCCCAGGTCTGTGGGGCTACGCAAGCGGTTCCCAAAGAGCTTTAGAACAAGGCATAGTTTTCCCTGCTGGCTCTTTGGGCGGGGGACCCATCTCCAGCCATAGGCCATTTTTGTGCCTGGCGCAGTGCCAAGTGGGAAAGGGTGGCTTTGAGGCTGAAGGCAGCAGGAAAGCCTGCAGCCCCAAGGTCTGTGCGGCTACGCCAGCGGTTCCCAAAGAGCTTTAGAACAAGGCATAGTTTTCCCTGCTGGCTCTTTGGGCGGGGGACCCATCTCCAGCCACAGGCCATTTTTGTGCCTAGCGCGGCGCCAAGTGGGAAAGGGTGGTGTCGAGGCTGAAGGCAGCAGGAAAGCCCGCAGTCCCCAGGTCTGTGGGGCTACGCAAGCGGTTCCCAAAGAGCTTTAGAACAAGGCATAGTTTTCCCTGCTGGCTCTTTGGGCGGGGGACCCATCTCCAGACATATGGCCATTTTTGAGCCTGGCGCGGCGCCAAGTGGGAAAGGGTGGCTTCGAGGCTGAAGGCAGCAGGAAAGCCTGCAGCCCCCAGGTCTGTGCGGCTACACAAGCGGTTCCCAAAGAGCTTTAGAACAAGGCATAGTTTTCCCTGCTGGCTCTTTGGGCGGGGGACCCATCTCCAGCCGTATGGCCATTTTTGAGCCTGGCGCGGCGCCAAGTGGGAAAGGGTGGCTTTGAGGCTGAAGGCAGCAGGAAAGCCTGCAGCCCCCAGGTCTGTGGGGCTACGCAAGCGGTTCCCAAAGAGCTTTAGAACAAGGCATAGTTTTCCCTGCTTGTTCTTTGGGCGGGGGACCCATCTCCAGCCATAGGCCATTTTTGTGCCTGGCGCAGTGCCAAGTGGGAGAGGGTGGTGTCGAGTCTGAAGGCAGCAGGAAAGCCCGCAGCCCCCAGGTCTGTGCGGCTACGCAAGCGGTTCCCAAAGAGCTTTAGAACAAGGCATAGTTTTCCCTGCTGGCTCTTTGGGCGGGTACCCATCTCCAGCCGTATGGCCATTTTTGTGCCTGGCGCGGCGCCAAGTGGGAAAGGGTGGTGTCAAGTCTGAAGGCAGCAGGAAAGCCCGCAGCCCCCAGGTCTGTGCGGCTACGCAAGTGGTTCCGAAAGAGCTTTAGAACAAGGCATAGTTTTCCCTGCTGGCTCTTTGGGCATGGGACCCATCTCCAGCCATAGGCCATTTTTGTGCCTGATAGGGCGCGAAGTGGGAAAGGGTGGCTTTGAGGCTGAAGGCAGCAGCAAACCTGCAGCCCCCAGGTCTGTGGGGCTATGCAAGCGGTTCCCAAAGAGCTTTAGAACAAGGCCTAGTTTTCCCTGCTGGCTCTTTGGGCGGGGGACCCATCTCCAGCCGTATGGCCATTTTTGTGCCTGGCGCAGCGCCAAGTGGGAAAGGGTGCTGTCGAGGCTGAAGGCAGCAGGAAAGCCTCCAGCCCCCAGGTCTGTGCGGCTACACAAGTGGTTCCCAAAGAGCTTTAGAACAAGGCATAGTTTTCCCTGCTTGTTCTTTGGGCAGGGGACCCATCTCCAGCCATAGGCCATTTTTGTGCCTGGCGCAGTGCCAAGTGGGAGAGGGTGGTGTCGAGTCTGAAGGCAGCAGGAAAGCCCGCAGCCCCCAGGTCTGTGGGGCTACGCAAGCGGTTCCCAAAGAGCTTTAGAACAAGGCATAGTTTTCCCTGCTGGCTCTTTGGGCGGGGGACCCATCTCCAGCCGTATGGCCATTTTTGTGCCTGGCGCGGTGCGTAGTGGGAAAGGGTGCTGTCGAGGCTGAAGGCAGCAGGAAAGCCCGCAGCCCCCAGGTCTGTGGGGCTACGCAAGCGGTTCCCAAAGAGCTTTAGAACAAGGCATAGTTTTCCCTGCTGGCTCTTTGGGCGGGGGACCCATCTCCAGCCGTATGGCCATTTTTGTGCATGGCCAGGGGCCAAGTGGGAAAGGGTGGTGTCGAGGCTGAAGGCAGCAGGAAGGCCCACAGCCCCCAGGTCTGTGCGGCTACGCAAGCGGTTCCCAAAGAGCTTTAGAACAAGGCATAGTTTTCCCTGCTGGCTCTTTGGGCGGGGGACCCATCTCCAGCCGTATGGCCATTTTTGTGCCTAGCGCGACGCCAAGTGGGAAAGGGTGGCTTTGAGGCTGAAGGCAGCAGGAAAGCCCGCAGTCCCCAGGTCTGTGGGGCTACGCAAGCGGTTCCCAAAGAGCTTTAGAACAAGGCATAGTTTTCCCTGATGGCTCTTTGGGCGGGGGACCCATCTCCAGCCGTATGGCCATTTTTGAGCCTGGCGCGGCGCCAAGTGGGAAAGGGTGATGTCGAGGCTGAAGGCAGCAGGAAAGCCTGCAGCCCCCAGGTCTGTGCGGCTACACAAGCGGTTCCCAAAGAGCTTTAGAACAAGGCATAGTTTTCCCTGCTGGCTCTTTGGACGGGGGACCCATCTCCAGCCGTATGGCCATTTTTGAGCCTGGCGCGGCGCCAAGTGGGAAAGGGTGGCTTTGAGGCTGAAGGCAGCAGGAAAGCCCGCAGCCCCCAGGTCTGTGGGGCTACGCAAGCGGTTCCCAAAGAGCTTTAGAACAAGGCATAGTTTTCCCTGCTGGCTCTTTGGGCGGGGGACCCATCTCCAGCCGTATGGCCATTTTTGAGCCTGGCGCGGCGCCAAGTGGGAAAGGGTGATGTCGAGGCTGAAGGCAGCAGGAAAGCCTGCAGCCCCCAGGTCTGTGCGGCTACACAAGCGGTTCCCAAAGAGCTTTAGAACAAGGCATAGTTTTCCCTGCTGGCTCTTTGGACGGGGGACCCATCTCCAGCCGTATGGCCATTTTTGAGCCTGGCGCGGCGCCAAGTGGGAAAGGGTGGCTTTGAGGCTGAAGGCAGCAGGAAAGCCCGCAGCCCCCAGGTCTGTGGGGCTACGCAAGCGGTTCCCAAAGAGCTTTAGAACAAGGCATAGTTTTCCCTGCTGGCTCTTTGGGCGGGGGACCCATCTCCAGCCGTATGGCCATTTTTGTGCCTAGCGCGGCGCCAGGTGGGAAAGGGTGGCTTTGAGGCTGAAGGCAGCAGCAAAGCCTGCAGCCCCCAGGTCTGTGGGGCTACGCAAGCGGTTCCCAAAGAGCTTTAGAACAAGGCATAGTTTTCCCTGCTGGCTCTTTGGGCGGGGGACCCATCTCCAGCCGTATGGCCATTTTTGTGCCTGGCGCAGTGCCAAGTGGGAAAGGGTGGCTTTGAGGCTGAAGGCAGCAGGAAAGCCTGCAGCCCCAGGTCTGTGGGGCTACGCAAGCGGTTCCCAAAGAGCTTTAGAACAAGGCATAGTTTTCCCTGCTGGCTCTTTGGGCGGGGGACCCATCTCCAGCCGTATGGCCATTTTTGTGCCTAGCGCGGCACCAAGTGGGAAAGGGTGGTGTCGAGTCTGAAGGCAGCAGGAAAGCCCGCAGTCCCCAGGTCTGTGGGGCTACGCAAGCGGTTCCCAAAGAGCTTTAGAACAAGGCATAGTTTTCCCTGCTGGCTCTTTGGGCGGGGGACCCATCTCCAGCCGTATGGCCATTTTTGTGCCTAGCGCGGCGCCAGGTGGGAAAGGGTGGCTTTGAGGCTGAAGGCAGCAGCAAAGCCTGCAGCCCCCAGGTCTGTGGGGCTACGCAAGCGGTTCCCAAAGAGCTTTAGAACAAGGCATAGTTTTCCCTGATGGCTCTTTGGGCGGGGGACCCATCTCCAGCCGTATGGCCATTTTTGTGCCTGGCGCGGCGCCAAGTGGGAAAGGGTGGTTTTGAGGCTGAAGGCAGCAGGAAAGCCTGCAGGCCCCAGGTCTGTGGGGCTACGCAAGCGGTTCCCAAAGAGCTTTAGAACAAGGCATAGTTTTCCCTGCTGGCTCTTTGGGCGGGGGACCCATCTCCAGCCGTATGGCCATTTTTGTGCCTGGCGCAGTGCCAAGTGGGAAAGGGTGGTGTCGAGTCTGAAGGCAGCAGGAAAGCCTGCAGCCCCCAGGTCTGTGCGGCTACGCAAGCGGTTCCCAAAGAGCTTTAGAACAAGGCATAGTTTTCCCTGCTGGCTCTTTGGGCGGGGGACCCATCTCCAGCCGTATGGCCATTTTTGTGCCTGGCGCGGCGCCAAGTGGGAAAGGGTGGCTTTGAGGCTGAAGGCAGCAGGAAAGCCCGCAGCCCCCAGGTCTGTGCGGCTACGCAAGTGGTTCCCAAAGAGCTTTAGAACAAGGCATAGTTTTCCCTGCTGGCTCTTTGGGCATGGGACCCATCTCCAGCCGTATGGCCATTTTTGTGCCTGGTGCGACGCCAAGTGGGAAAGGGTGGTGTCGAGGCTGAAGGCAGCAGGAAAGCCCGCAGCCCCCAGGTCTGTGGGGCTACGCAAGCGGTTCCCAAAGAGCTTTAGAACAAGGTATAGTTTTCCTTGCTGGCTCTTTGGGCATGGGACCCATCTCCAGCCGTATGGCCATTTTTGTGCCTGGCGCAGTGCCAAGTGGGAAAGGGTGGCTTTGAGGCTGAAGGCAGCAGGAAAGCCTGCAGCCCCCAGGTCTGTGGGGCTACGCAAGCGGTTCCCAAAGAGCTTTAGAACAAGGCATCGTTTTCCCTGCTGGCTCTTTGGGCGGGGGACCCATCTCCAGCCGTATGGCCATTTTTGTGCCTGGCGCGGCGCCAAGTGGGAAAGGGTGGCTTTGAGGCTGAAGGCAGCAGGAAAGCCCGCAGCCCCCAGGTCTGTGGGGCCAAGCAAGCGGTTCCCAAAGAGCTTTAGAACAAGGCATAGTTTTCCCTGATGGCTCTTTGGGCATGGGACCCATCTCCAGCCATAGGCCATTTTTGTGCCTGATAGGGCGCGAAGTGGGAAAGGGTGGCTTTGAGGCTGAAGGCAGCAGGAAAGCCTGCAGCCCCCAGGTCTGTGGGGCTATGCAAGCGGTTCCCAAAGAGCTTTAGAACAAGGCCTAGTTTTCCCTGCTGGCTCTTTGGGCGGGGGACCCATCTCCAGCCGTATGGCCATTTTTGTGCCTAGCGCGACGCCAAGTGGGAAAGGGTGGCTTTGAGGCTGAAGGCAGCAGGAAAGCCTGCAGCCCCCAGGTCTGTGGGGCTATGCAAGCGGTTCCCAAAGAGCTTTAGAACAAGGCATAGTTTTCCCTGCTTGTTCTTTGGGCGGGGGACCCATCTCCAGCCATAGGCCATTTTTGTGCCTGGCGCAGTGCCAAGTGGGAGAGGGTGGTGTCGAGTCTGAAGGCAGCAGGAAAGCCCGCAGCCCCCAGGTCTGTGCGGCTACGCAAGCGGTTCCCAAAGAGCTTTAGAACAAGGCATAGTTTTCCCTGCTGGCTCTTTGGGCGGGGGACCCATCTCCAGCCGTATGGCCATTTTTGTGCCTGGCGCGGTGCGTAGTGGGAAAGGGTGGTTTTGAGGCTGAAGGCAGCAGGAAAGCCCGCAGCCCCCAGGTCTGTGGGGCTACGCAAGCGGTTCCCAAAGAGCTTTAGAACAAGGCATAGTTTTCCCTGCTGGCTCTTTGGGCGGGGGACCCATCTCCAGCCGTATGGCCATTTTTGTGCATGGCCAGGGGCCAAGTGGGAAAGGGTGGTGTCGAGGCTGAAGGCAGCAGGAAAGCCTGCAGCCCCCAGGTCTGTGGGGCTACGCAAGCGGTTCCCAAAGAGCTTTAGAACAAGGCATAGTTTTCCCTGCTGGCTCTTTGGGCGGGGGACCCATCTCCAGCTACAGACCATTTTTGTGCCTAGCGCGGAGCCAAGTGGGAAAGGGTGGTGTCGAGGCTGAAGGCAGCAGGAAAGCCCGCAGTCCCCAGGTCTGTGGGGCTACGCAAGCGGTTCCCAAAGAGCTTTAGAACAAGGCCTAGTTTTCCCTGCTGGCTCTTTGGGCGGGGGACCCATCTCCAGCCGTATGGCCATTTTTTTGCCTGGCGCAGTGCCAAGTGGGAAAGGGTGGCTTTGAGGCTGAAGGCAGCAGGAAAGCCTGCAGCCCCCAGGTCTGTGGGGCTATGCAAGCGGTTCCCAAAGAGCTTTAGAACAAGGCCTAGTTTTCCCTGCTGGCTCTTTGGGCGGGGGACCCATCTCCAGCCGTATGGCCAATGTTGTGCCTGGCGCAGCGCCAAGTGGGAAAGGGTGCTGTCGAGGCTGAAGGCAGCAGGAAAGCCTGCAGCCCCCAGGTCTGTGCGGCTACGCAAGTGGTTCCCAAAGAGCTTTAGAACAAGGCATAGTTTTCCTTGCTGGCTCTTTGGGCGGGGGACCCATCTCCAGCCATAGGCCATTTTTGTGCCTGGCGCAGTGCCAAGTGGGAGAGGGTGGTGTCGAGTCTGAAGGCAGCAGGAAAGCCCGCAGCCCCCAGGTCTGTGCGGCTACGCAAGCGGTTCCCAAAGAGCTTTAGAACAAGGCATAGTTTTCCCTGCTGGCTCTTTGGGCGGGTACCCATCTCCAGCCGTATGGCCATTTTTGTGCCTGGCGCGGCGCCAAGTGGGAAAGGGTGGTGTCAAGTCTGAAGGCAGCAGGAGAGCCCGCAGCCCCCAGGTCTGTGCGGCTACGCAAGTGGTTCCGAAAGAGCTTTAGAACAAGGCATAGTTTTCCCTGCTCGCTCTTTGGGCATGGGACCCATCTCCAGCCATAGGCCATTTTTGTGCCTGATAGGGCGCGAAGTGGGAAAGGGTGGCTTTGAGGCTGAAGGCAGCAGCAAAGCCTGCAGCCCCCAGGTCTGTGGGGCTATGCAAGCGGTTCCCAAAGAGCTTTAGAACAAGGCCTAGTTTTCCCTGCTGGCTCTTTGGGCGGGGGACCCATCTCCAGCCGTATGGCCATTTTTGTGCCTGGCGCAGCGCCAAGTGGGAAAGGGTGCTGTCGAGGCTGAAGGCAGCAGGAAAGCCTGCAGCCACCAGGTCTGTGCGGCTACGCAAGTGGTTCCCAAAGAGCTTTAGAACAAGGCATAGTTTTCCCTGCTTGTTCTTTGGGCAGGGGACCCATCTCCAGCCATAGGCCATTTTTGTGCCTGGCGCAGTGCCAAGTGGGAGAGGGTGGTGTCGAGTCTGAAGGCAGCAGGAAAGCCCGCAGCCCCCAGGTCTGTGCGGCTACGCAAGCGGTTCCCAAAGAGCTTTAGAACAAGGCATAGTTTTCCCTGCTGGCTCTTTGGGCGGGGGACCCATCTCCAGCCGTATGGCCATTTTTGTGCCTGGCGCGGTGCGTAGTGGGAAAGGGTGCTGTCGAGGCTGAAGGCAGCAGGAAAGCCCGCAGCCCCCAGGTCTGTGGGGCTACGCAAGCGGTTCCCAAAGAGCTTTAGAACAAGGCATAGTTTTCCCTGCTGGCTCTTTGGGCGGGGGACCCATCTCCAGCCGTATGGCCATTTTTGTGCATGGCCAGGGGCCAAGTGGGAAAGGGTGGTGTCGAGGCTGAAGGCAGCAGGAAGGCCCACAGCCCCCAGGTCTGTGCGGCTACGCAAGCGGTTCCCGAAGAGCTTTAGAACAAGGCATAGTTTTCCCTGCTGGCTCTTTGGGCGGGGGACCCATCTCCAGCCGTATGGCCATTTTTGTGCCTAGCGCGACGCCAAGTGGGAAAGGGTGGCTTTGAGGCTGAAGGCAGCAGGAAAGCCCGCAGCCCCCAGGTCTGTGGGGCTACGCAAGCGGTTCCCAAAGAGCTTTAGAACAAGGTATAGTTTTCCTTGCTGGCTCTTTGGGCATGGGACCCATCTCCAGCCTATGGCCATTTTTGTGCCTGGCGCAGTGCCAAGTGGGAAAGGGTGGCTTTGAGGCTGAAGGCAGCAGGAAAGCCCGCAGCCCCCAGGTCTGTGCGGCTACGCAAGCGGTTCCCAAAGAGCTTTAGAACAAGGCATCGTTTTCCCTGCTGGCTCTTTGGGCGGGGGACCCATCTCCAGCCGTATGGCCATTTTTGTGCCTGGTGCGGTGCGTAGTGGGAAAGGGTGCTGTCGAGGCTGAAGGCAGCAGGAAAGCCCGCAGCCCCCAGGTCTGTGGGGCTACGCAAGCGGTTCCCAAAGAGCTTTAGAACAAGGCATAGTTTTCCCTGCTGGCTCTTTGGGCGGGGGACCCATCTCCAGCCGTATGGCCATTTTTGTGCCTAGCGCGACGCCAAGTGGGAAAGGGTGGCTTTGAGGCTGAAGGCAGCAGGAAAGCCCGCAGCCCCCATGTCTGTGGGGCTACGCAAGCGGTTCCCAAAGAGCTTTAGAACAAGGTATAGTTTTCCCTGCTGGCTCTTTGGGCGGGGGACCCATCTCCAGCCGTATGGCCATTTTTTTGCCTGGCGCAGTGCCAAGTGGGAAAGGGTGGCTTTGAGGCTGAAGGCAGCAGCAAAGCCTGCAGCCCCCAGGTCTGTGGGGCTACGCAAGCGGTTCCCAAAGAGCTTTAGAACAAGGCATAGTTTTCCCTGATGGCTCTTTGGGCGGGGGACCCATCTCCAGCCGTATGGCCATTTTTGTGCCTGGCGCGGCGCCAAGTGGGAAAGGGTGGTTTTGAGGCTGAAGGCAGCAGGAAAGCCTGCAGGCCCCAGGTCTGTGGGGCTACGCAAGCGGTTCCCAAAGAGCTTTAGAACAAGGCATAGTTTTCCCTGCTGGCTCTTTGGGCGGGGGACCCATCTCCAGCCGTATGGCCATTTTTGTGCCTGGCGCAGTGCCAAGTGGGAAAGGGTGGTGTCGAGTCTGAAGGCAGCAGGAAAGCCTGCAGCCCCCAGGTCTGTGCGGCTACGCAAGCGGTTCCCAAAGAGCTTTAGAACAAGGCATAGTTTTCCCTGCTGGCTCTTTGGGCGGGGGACCCATCTCCAGCCGTATGGCCATTTTTGTGCCTGGCGCGGCGCCAAGTGGGAAAGGGTGGCTTTGAGGCTGAAGGCAGCAGGAAAGCCCGCAGCCCCCAGGTCTGTGCGGCTACGCAAGTGGTTCCCAAAGAGCTTTAGAACAAGGCATAGTTTTCCCTGCTGGCTCTTTGGGCATGGGACCCATCTCCAGCCGTATGGCCATTTTTGTGCCTGGTGCGACGCCAAGTGGGAAAGGGTGCTGTCGAGGCTGAAGGCAGCAGGAAAGCCCGCAGCCCCCAGGTCTGTGGGGCTACGCAAGCGGTTCCCAAAGAGCTTTAGAACAAGGTATAGTTTTCCTTGCTGGCTCTTTGGACATGGGACCCATCTCCAGCCGTATGGCCATTTTTGTGCCTGGCGCAGTGCCAAGTGGGAAAGGGTGGCTTTGAGGCTGAAGGCAGCAGGAAAGCCTGCAGCCCCCAGGTCTGTGGGGCTACGCAAGCGGTTCCCAAAGAGCTTTAGAACAAGGCATCGTTTTCCCTGCTGGCTCTTTGGGCGGGGGACCCATCTCCAGCCGTATGGCCATTTTTGTGCCTGGCGCGGCGCCAAGTGGGAAAGGGTGGCTTTGAGGCTGAAGGCAGCAGGAAAGCCCGCAGCCCCCAGGTCTGTGGGGCCAAGCAAGCGGTTCCCAAAGAGCTTTAGAACAAGGCATAGTTTTCCCTGATGGCTCTTTGGGCATGGGACCCATCTCCAGCCATAGGCCATTTTTGTGCCTGATAGGGCGCGAAGTGGGAAAGGGTGGCTTTGAGGCTGAAGGCAGCAGCAAAGCCTGCAGCCCCCAGGTCTGTGCGGCTACACAAGCGGTTCCCAAAGAGCTTTAGAACAAGGCCTAGTTTTCCCTGCTGGCTCTTTGGGCGGGGGACCCATCTCCAGCCGTATGGCCATTTTTGTGCCTAGCGCGACGCCAAGTGGGAAAGGGTGGCTTTGAGGCTGAAGGCAGCAGGAAAGCCTGCAGCCCCCAGGTCTGTGGGGCTATGCAAGCGGTTCCCAAAGAGCTTTAGAACAAGGCATAGTTTTCCCTGCTTGTTCTTTGGGCGGGGACCCATCTCCAGCCATAGGCCATTTTTGTGCCTGGCGCAGTGCCAAGTGGGAGAGGGTGGTGTCGAGTCTGAAGGCAGCAGGAAAGCCCGCAGCCCCCAGGTCTGTGCGGCTACGCAAGCGGTTCCCAAAGAGCTTTAGAACAAGGCATAGTTTTCCCTGCTGGCTCTTTGGGCGGGGGACCCATCTCCAGCCGTATGGCCATTTTTGTGCCTGGCGCGGTGCGTAGTGGGAAAGGGTGGTTTTGAGGCTGAAGGCAGCAGGAAAGCCCGCAGCCCCCAGGTCTGTGGGGCTACACAAGCGGTTCCCAAAGAGCTTTAGAACAAGGCATAGTTTTCCCTGCTGGCTCTTTGGGCGGGGGACCCATCTCCAGCCGTATGGCCATTTTTGTGCATGGCCAGGGGCCAAGTGGGAAAGGGTGGTGTCGAGGCTGAAGGCAGCAGGAAAGCCTGCAGCCCCCAGGTCTGTGCGGCTACGCAAGCGGTTCCCAAAGAGCTTTAGAACAAGGCATAGTTTTCCCTGCTGGCTCTTTGGGCGGGGGACCCATCTCCAGCTACAGACCATTTTTGTGCCTAGCGCGGAGCCAAGTGGGAAAGGGTGGTGTCGAGGCTGAAGGCAGCAGGAAAGCCCGCAGTCCCCAGGTCTGTGGGGCTACGCAAGCGGTTCCCAAAGAGCTTTAGAACAAGGCATAGTTTTCCCTGCTGGCTCTTTGGGCGGGGGACCCATCTCCAGCCGTATGGCCATTTTTTTGCCTGGCGCAGTGCCAAGTGGGAAAGGGTGGCTTTGAGGCTGAAGGCAGCAGGAAAGCCTGCAGCCCCCAGGTCTGTGGGGCTATGCAAGCGGTTCCCAAAGAGCTTTAGAACAAGGCCTAGTTTTCCCTGCTGGCTCTTTGGGCGGGGGACCCATCTCCAGCCGTATGGCCAATGTTGTGCCTGGCGCAGCGCCAAGTGGGAAAGGGTGCTGTCGAGGCTGAAGGCAGCAGGAAAGCCTGCAGCCCCCAGGTCTGTGCGGCTACGCAAGTGGTTCCCAAAGAGCTTTAGAACAAGGCATAGTTTTCCCTGCTTGTTCTTTGGGCGGGGGACCCATCTCCAGCCATAGGCCATTTTTGTGCCTGGCGCAGTGCCAAGTGGGAGAGGGTGGTGTCGAGTCTGAAGGCAGCAGGAAAGCCCGCAGCCCCCAGGTCTGTGCGGCTACGCAAGCGGTTCCCAAAGAGCTTTAGAACAAGGCATAGTTTTCCCTGCTGGCTCTTTGGGCGGGTACCCATCTCCAGCCGTATGGCCATTTTTGTGCCTGGCGCGGCGCCAAGTGGGAAAGGGTGGTGTCAAGTCTGAAGGCAGCAGGAGAGCCCGCAGCCCCCAGGTCTGTGCGGCTACGCAAGTGGTTCCGAAAGAGCTTTAGAACAAGGCATAGTTTTCCCTGCTCGCTCTTTGGGCATGGGACCCATCTCCAGCCATAGGCCATTTTTGTGCCTGATAGGGCGCGAAGTGGGAAAGGGTGGCTTTGAGGCTGAAGGCAGCAGCAAAGCCTGCAGCCCCCAGGTCTGTGGGGCTATGCAAGCGGTTCCCAAAGAGCTTTAGAACAAGGCCTAGTTTTCCCTGCTGGCTCTTTGGGCGGGGGACCCATCTCCAGCCGTATGGCCATTTTTGTGCCTGGCGCAGCGCCAAGTGGGAAAGGGTGCTGTCGAGGCTGAAGGCAGCAGGAAAGCCTGCAGCCACCAGGTCTGTGCGGCTACGCAAGTGGTTCCCAAAGAGCTTTAGAACAAGGCATAGTTTTCCCTGCTTGTTCTTTGGGCAGGGGACCCATCTCCAGCCATAGGCCATTTTTGTGCCTGGCGCAGTGCCAAGTGGGAGAGGGTGGTGTCGAGTCTGAAGGCAGCAGGAAAGCCCGCAGCCCCCAGGTCTGTGGGGCTACGCAAGCGGTTCCCAAAGAGCTTTAGAACAAGGCATAGTTTTCCCTGCTGGCTCTTTGGGCGGGGGACCCATCTCCAGCCGTATGGCCATTTTTGTGCCTGGCGCGGTGCGTAGTGGGAAAGGGTGCTGTCGAGGCTGAAGGCAGCAGGAAAGCCCGCAGCCCCCAGGTCTGTGGGGCTACGCAAGCGGTTCCCAAAGAGCTTTAGAACAAGGCATAGTTTTCCCTGCTGGCTCTTTGGGCGGGGGACCCATCTCCAGCCGTATGGCCATTTTTGTGCATGGCCAGGGGCCAAGTGGGAAAGGGTGGTGTCGAGGCTGAAGGCAGCAGGAAGGCCCACAGCCCCCAGGTCTGTGCGGCTACGCAAGCGGTTCCCGAAGAGCTTTAGAACAAGGCATAGTTTTCCCTGCTGGCTCTTTGGGCGGGGGACCCATCTCCAGCCGTATGGCCATTTTTGTGCCTAGCGCGACGCCAAGTGGGAAAGGGTGGCTTTGAGGCTGAAGGCAGCAGGAAAGCCCGCAGCCCCCAGGTCTGTGGGGCTACGCAAGCGGTTCCCAAAGAGCTTTAGAACAAGGTATAGTTTTCCTTGCTGGCTCTTTGGGCATGGGACCCATCTCCAGCCTATGGCCATTTTTGTGCCTGGCGCAGTGCCAAGTGGGAAAGGGTGGCTTTGAGGCTGAAGGCAGCAGGAAAGCCCGCAGCCCCCAGGTCTGTGCGGCTACGCAAGCGGTTCCCAAAGAGCTTTAGAACAAGGCATCGTTTTCCCTGCTGGCTCTTTGGGCGGGGGACCCATCTCCAGCCGTATGGCCATTTTTGTGCCTGGTGCGGTGCGTAGTGGGAAAGGGTGCTGTCGAGGCTGAAGGCAGCAGGAAAGCCCGCAGCCCCCAGGTCTGTGGGGCTACGCAAGCGGTTCCCAAAGAGCTTTAGAACAAGGCATAGTTTTCCCTGCTGGCTCTTTGGGCGGGGGACCCATCTCCAGCCGTATGGCCATTTTTGTGCATGGCCAGGGGCCAAGTGGGAAAGGGTGGTGTCGAGGCTGAAGGCAGCAGGAAGGCCCACAGCCCCCAGGTCTGTGCGGCTACGCAAGCGGTTCCCAAAGAGCTTTAGAACAAGGCATAGTTTTCCCTGCTGGCTCTTTGGGCGGGGGACCCATCTCCAGCCGTATGGCCATTTTTGTGCCTAGCGCGACGCCAAGTGGGAAAGGGTGGCTTTGAGGCTGAAGGCAGCAGGAAAGCCCGCAGCCCCCATGTCTGTGGGGCTACGCAAGCGGTTCCCAAAGAGCTTTAGAACAAGGTATAGTTTTCCCTGCTGGCTCTTTGGGCGGGGGACCCATCTCCAGCCGTATGGCCATTTTTTTGCCTGGCGCAGTGCCAAGTGGGAAAGGGTGGCTTTGAGGCTGAAGGCAGCAGGAAAGCCTGCAGCCCCCAGGTCTGTGCGGCTACGCAAGCGGTTCCCAAAGAGCTTTAGAACAAGGCATCGTTTTCCCTGCTGGCTCTTTGGGCGGGGGACCCATCTCCAGCCGTATGGCCATTTTTGTGCCTGGCGCGGCGCCAAGTGGGAAAGGGTGGCTTTGAGGCTGAAGGCAGCAGGAAAGCCCGCAGCCCCCAGGTCTGTGGGGCTACGCAAGCGGTTCCCAAAGAGCTTTAGAACAAGGCATAGTTTTCCCTGCTGGCTCTTTGGGCGGGGGACCCATCTCCAGCCATAGGCCATTTTTGTGCCTGGCGCAGTGCCAAGTGGGAAAGGGTGGCTTTGAGGCTGAAGGCAGCAGGAAAGCCTGCAGCCCCAAGGTCTGTGCGGCTACGCCAGCGGTTCCCAAAGAGCTTTAGAACAAGGCATAGTTTTCCCTGCTGGCTCTTTGGGCGGGGGACCCATCTCCAGCCACAGGCCATTTTTGTGCCTAGCGCGGCGCCAAGTGGGAAAGGGTGGTGTCGAGGCTGAAGGCAGCAGGAAAGCCCGCAGTCCCCAGGTCTGTGGGGCTACGCAAGCGGTTCCCAAAGAGCTTTAGAACAAGGCATAGTTTTCCCTGCTGGCTCTTTGGGCGGGGGACCCATCTCCAGACATATGGCCATTTTTGAGCCTGGCGCGGCGCCAAGTGGGAAAGGGTGGCTTCGAGGCTGAAGGCAGCAGGAAAGCCTGCAGCCCCCAGGTCTGTGCGGCTACACAAGCGGTTCCCAAAGAGCTTTAGAACAAGGCATAGTTTTCCCTGCTGGCTCTTTGGGCGGGGGACCCATCTCCAGCCGTATGGCCATTTTTGAGCCTGGCGCGGCGCCAAGTGGGAAAGGGTGGCTTTGAGGCTGAAGGCAGCAGGAAAGCCTGCAGCCCCCAGGTCTGTGGGGCTACGCAAGCGGTTCCCAAAGAGCTTTAGAACAAGGCATAGTTTTCCCTGCTTGTTCTTTGGGCGGGGGACCCATCTCCAGCCATAGGCCATTTTTGTGCCTGGCGCAGTGCCAAGTGGGAGAGGGTGGTGTCGAGTCTGAAGGCAGCAGGAAAGCCCGCAGCCCCCAGGTCTGTGCGGCTACGCAAGCGGTTCCCAAAGAGCTTTAGAACAAGGCATAGTTTTCCCTGCTGGCTCTTTGGGCGGGTACCCATCTCCAGCCGTATGGCCATTTTTGTGCCTGGCGCGGCGCCAAGTGGGATAGGGTGGTGTCAAGTCTGAAGGCAGCAGGAAAGCCCGCAGCCCCCAGGTCTGTGCGGCTACGCAAGTGGTTCCGAAAGAGCTTTAGAACAAGGCATAGTTTTCCCTGCTGGCTCTTTGGGCATGGGACCCATCTCCAGCCATAGGCCATTTTTGTGCCTGATAGGGCGCGAAGTGGGAAAGGGTGGCTTTGAGGCTGAAGGCAGCAGCAAACCTGCAGCCCCCAGGTCTGTGGGGCTATGCAAGCGGTTCCCAAAGAGCTTTAGAACAAGGCCTAGTTTTCCCTGCTGGCTCTTTGGGCGGGGGACCCATCTCCAGCCGTATGGCCATTTTTGTGCCTGGCGCAGCGCCAAGTGGGAAAGGGTGCTGTCGAGGCTGAAGGCAGCAGGAAAGCCTCCAGCCCCCAGGTCTGTGCGGCTACGCAAGTGGTTCCCAAAGAGCTTTAGAACAAGGCATAGTTTTCCCTGCTTGTTCTTTGGGCAGGGGACCCATCTCCAGCCATAGGCCATTTTTGTGCCTGGCGCAGTGCCAAGTGGGAGAGGGTGGTGTCGAGTCTGAAGGCAGCAGGAAAGCCCGCAGCCCCCAGGTCTGTGGGGCTACGCAAGCGGTTCCCAAAGAGCTTTAGAACAAGGCATAGTTTTCCCTGCTGGCTCTTTGGGCGGGGGACCCATCTCCAGCCGTATGGCCATTTTTGTGCCTGGCGCGGTGCGTAGTGGGAAAGGGTGGCTTTGAGGCTGAAGGCAGCAGGAAAGCCCGCAGCCCCCAGGTCTGTGGGGCTACGCAAGCGGTTCCCAAAGAGCTTTAGAACAAGGCATAGTTTTCCCTGCTGGCTCTTTGGGCGGGGGACCCATCTCCAGCCGTATGGCCATTTTTGTGCATGGCCAGGGGCCAAGTGGGAAAGGGTGGTGTCGAGGCTGAAGGCAGCAGGAAGGCCCACAGC
Organism: Rissa tridactyla; assembly: GCF_028500815.1. Lineage (NCBI taxonomy): Eukaryota > Metazoa > Chordata > Aves > Charadriiformes > Laridae > Rissa > Rissa tridactyla. The sequence goes on from NW_026529517.1 coordinate 68,330, forward strand.
CCCCAGGTCTGTGCGGCTACGCAAGCGGTTCCCAAAGAGCTTTAGAACAAGGCATAGTTTTCCCTGCTGGCTCTTTGGGCGGGGGACCCATCTCCAGCCGTATGGCCATTTTTGTGCCTAGCGCGACGCCAAGTGGGAAAGGGTGGCTTTGAGGCTGAAGGCAGCAGGAAAGCCCGCAGCCCCCAGGTCTGTGGGGCTACGCAAGCGGTTCCCAAAGAGCTTTAGAACAAGGTATAGTTTTCCTTGCTGGCTCTTTGGGCATGGGACCCATCTCCAGCCGTATGGCCATTTTTGTGCCTAGCGCGGCACCAAGTGGGAAAGGGTGGTGTCGAGGCTGAAGGCAGCAGGAAAGCCCGCAGTCCCCAGGTCTGTGGGGCTACGCAAGCGGTTCCCAAAGAGCTTTAGAACAAGGCATAGTTTTCCCTGATGGCTCTTTGGGCGGGGGACCCATCTCCAGACATATGGCCATTTTTGAGCCTGGCGCGGCGCCAAGTGGGAAAGGGTGATGTCGAGGCTGAAGGCAGCAGGAAAGCCTGCAGCCCCCAGGTCTGTGCGGCTACACAAGCGGTTCCCAAAGAGCTTTAGAACAAGGCATAGTTTTCCCTGCTGGCTCTTTGGACGGGGGACCCATCTCCAGCCGTATGGCCATTTTTGAGCCTGGCGCGGCGCCAAGTGGGAAAGGGTGGCTTTGAGGCTGAAGGCAGCAGGAAAGCCCGCAGCCCCCAGGTCTGTGGGGCTACGCAAGCGGTTCCCAAAGAGCTTTAGAACAAGGCATAGTTTTCCCTGCTGGCTCTTTGGGCGGGGGACCCATCTCCAGCCGTATGGCCATTTTTGTGCCTAGCGCGGCGCCAGGTGGGAAAGGGTGGCTTTGAGGCTGAAGGCAGCAGGAAAGCCTGCAGCCCCCAGGTCTGTGGGGCTACGCAAGCGGTTCCCAAAGAGCTTTAGAACAAGGCATAGTTTTCCCTGCTGGCTCTTTGGGCGGGGGACCCATCTCCAGCCGTATGGCCATTTTTGTGCCTGGCGCGGTGCGTAGTGGGAAAGGGTGGTGTCGAGGCTGAAGGCAGCAGGAAGGCCCACAGCCCCCAGGTCTGTGGGGCTACGCAAGCGGTTCCCAAAGAGCTTTAGAACAAGGCCTAGTTTTCCCTGCTGGCTCTTTGGGCGGGGGACCCATCTCCAGCCGTATGGCCATTTTTGTGCCTAGCGCGACGCCAAGTGGGAAAGGGTGGCTTTGAGGCTGAAGGCAGCAGGAAAGCCCGCAGCCCCCAGGTCTGTGGGGCTACGCAAGCGGTTCCCAAAGAGCTTTAGAACAAGGTATAGTTTTCCTTGCTGGCTCTTTGGGCATGGGACCCATCTCCAGCCGTATGGCCATTTTTGTGCCTGGCGCAGTGCCAAGTGGGAAAGGGTGGCTTTGAGGCTGAAGGCAGCAGGAAAGCCTGCAGCCCCCAGGTCTGTGGGGCTACGCAAGCGGTTCCCAAAGAGCTTTAGAACAAGGCATAGTTTTCCCTGCTGGCTCTTTGGGCGGGGGACCCATCTCCAGCCGTATGGCCATTTTTGTGCCTAGCGCGGCACCAAGTGGGAAAGGGTGGTGTCGAGGCTGAAGGCAGCAGGAAAGCCCGCAGTCCCCAGGTCTGTGGGGCTACGCAAGCGGTTCCCAAAGAGCTTTAGAACAAGGCCTAGTTTTCCCTGCTGGCTCTTTGGGCGGGGGACCCATCTCCAGACATATGGCCATTTTTGAGCCTGGCGCGGCGCCAAGTGGGAAAGGGTGGTGTCGAGGCTGAAGGCAGCAGGAAAGCCTGCAGCCCCCAGGTCTGTGCGGCTACACAAGCGGTTCCCAAAGAGCTTTAGAACAAGGCATAGTTTTCCCTGCTGGCTCTTTGGACGGGGGACCCATCTCCAGCCGTATGGCCATTTTTGAGCCTGGCGCGGCGCCAAGTGGGAAAGGGTGGCTTTGAGGCTGAAGGCAGCAGGAAAGCCCGCAGCCCCCAGGTCTGTGGGGCTACGCAAGCGGTTCCCAAAGAGCTTTAGAACAAGGCATAGTTTTCCCTGCTGGCTCTTTGGGCGGGGGACCCACCTCCAGCCGTATGGCCATTTTTGTGCCTAGCGCGGCGCCAGGTGGGAAAGGGTGGCTTTGAGGCTGAAGGCAGCAGCAAAGCCTGCAGCCCCCAGGTCTGTGGGGCTACGCAAGCGGTTCCCAAAGAGCTTTAGAACAAGGCATAGTTTTCCCTGCTGGCTCTTTGGGCGGGGGACCCATCTCCAGCCGTATGGCCATTTTTGTGCCTGGCGCGGCGCCAAGTGGGAAAGGTTGGTTTTGAGGCTGAAGGCAGCAGGAAAGCCTGCAGGCCCCAGGTCTGTGGGGCTACGCAAGCGGTTCCCAAAGAGCTTTAGAACAAGGCATAGTTTTCCCTGCTGGCTCTTTGGGCGGGGGACCCATCTCCAGCCGTATGGCCATTTTTGTGCCTGGCGCAGTGCCAAGTGGGAAAGGGTGGTGTCGAGTCTGAAGGCAGCAGGAAAGCCTGCAGCCCCCAGGTCTGTGCGGCTACGCAAGCGGTTCCCAAAGAGCTTTAGAACAAGGCATAGTTTTCCCTGCTGGCTCTTTGGGCGGGGGACCCATCTCCAGCCGTATGGCCATTTTTGTGCCTGGCGCGGCGCCAAGTGGGAAAGGGTGGCTTTGAGGCTGAAGGCAGCAGGAAAGCCCGCAGCCCCCAGGTCTGTGCGGCTACGCAAGTGGTTCCCAAAGAGCTTTAGAACAAGGCATAGTTTTCCCTGCTGGCTCTTTGGGCATGGGACCCATCTCCAGCCGTATGGCCATTTTTGTGCCTGGTGCGACGCCAAGTGGGAAAGGGTGCTGTCGAGGCTGAAGGCAGCAGGAAAGCCCGCAGCCCCCAGGTCTGTGGGGCTACGCAAGCGGTTCCCAAAGAGCTTTAGAACAAGGCATAGTTTTCCCTGCTGGCTCTTTGGGCATGGGACCCATCTCCAGCCATAGGCCATTTTTGTGCCTGATAGGGCGCGAATTGGGAAAGGGTGGCTTTGAGGCTGAAGGCAGCAGCAAAGCCTGCAGCCCCCAGGTCTGTGGGGCTATGCAAGCGGTTCCCAAAGAGCTTTAGAACAAGGCCTAGTTTTCCCTGCTGGCTCTTTGGGCGGGGGACCCATCTCCAGCCGTATGGCCATTTTTGTGCCTGGCGCAGCGCCAAGTGGGAAAGGGTGCTGTCGAGGCTGAAGGCAGCAGGAAAGCCTGCAGCCCCCAGGTCTGTGCGGCTACGCAAGTGGTTCCCAAAGAGCTTTAGAACAAGGCATAGTTTTCCTGCTGGCTCTTTGGGCGGGGGACCCATCTCCAGCCATAGGCCATTTTTGTGCCTGGCGCAGTGCCAAGTGGGAGAGGGTGGTGTCGAGTCTGAAGGCAGCAGGAAAGCCCGCAGCCCCCAGGTCTGTGCGGCTACGCAAGCGGTTCCCAAAGAGCTTTAGAACAAGGCATAGTTTTCCCTGCTGGCTCTTTGGGCGGGGGACCCATCTCCAGCCGTATGGCCATTTTTGTGCCTGGCGCGGTGCGTAGTGGGAAAGGGTGGTTTTGAGGCTGAAGGCAGCAGGAAAGCCCGCAGCCCCCAGGTCTGTGGGGCTACGCAAGCGGTTCCCAAAGAGCTTTAGAACAAGGCATAGTTTTCCCTGCTGGCTCTTTGGGCGGGGGACCCACCTCCAGCCGTATGGCCATTTTTGTGCCTAGCGCGGCGCCAGGTGGGAAAGGGTGGCTTTGAGGCTGAAGGCAGCAGCAAAGCCTGCAGCCCCCAGGTCTGTGGGGCTACGCAAGCGGTTCCCAAAGAGCTTTAGAACAAGGCATAGTTTTCCCTGCTGGCTCTTTGGGCGGGGGACCCATCTCCAGCCGTATGGCCATTTTTGTGCCTGGCGCGGCGCCAAGTGGGAAAGGGTGGTTTTGAGGCTGAAGGCAGCAGGAAAGCCTGCAGGCCCCAGGTCTGTGGGGCTACGCAAGCGGTTCCCAAAGAGCTTTAGAACAAGGCATAGTTTTCCCTGCTGGCTCTTTGGGCGGGGGACCCATCTCCAGCCGTATGGCCATTTTTGTGCCTGGCGCAGTGCCAAGTGGGAAAGGGTGGTGTCGAGTCTGAAGGCAGCAGGAAAGCCTGCAGCCCCCAGGTCTGTGCGGCTACGCAAGCGGTTCCCAAAGAGCTTTAGAACAAGGCATAGTTTTCCCTGCTGGCTCTTTGGGCGGGGGACCCATCTCCAGCCGTATGGCCATTTTTGTGCCTGGCGCGGCGCCAAGTGGGAAAGGGTGGCTTTGAGGCTGAAGGCAGCAGGAAAGCCCGCAGGCCCCAGGTCTGTGCGGCTACGCAAGTGGTTCCCAAAGAGCTTTAGAACAAGGCATAGTTTTCCCTGCTGGCTCTTTGGGCATGGGACCCATCTCCAGCCGTATGGCCATTTTTGTGCCTGGTGCGACGCCAAGTGGGAAAGGGTGCTGTCGAGGCTGAAGGCAGCAGGAAAGCCCGCAGCCCCCAGGTCTGTGGGGCTACGCAAGCGGTTCCCAAAGAGCTTTAGAACAAGGCATAGTTTTCCCTGCTGGCTCTTTGGGCATGGGACCCATCTCCAGCCATAGGCCATTTTTGTGCCTGATAGGGCGCGAATTGGGAAAGGGTGGCTTTGAGGCTGAAGGCAGCAGCAAAGCCTGCAGCCCCCAGGTCTGTGGGGCTATGCAAGCGGTTCCCAAAGAGCTTTAGAACAAGGCCTAGTTTTCCCTGCTGGCTCTTTGGGCGGGGGACCCATCTCCAGCCGTATGGCCATTTTTGTGCCTGGCGCAGCGCCAAGTGGGAAAGGGTGCTGTCGAGGCTGAAGGCAGCAGGAAAGCCTGCAGCCCCCAGGTCTGTGCGGCTACGCAAGTGGTTCCCAAAGAGCTTTAGAACAAGGCATAGTTTTCCCTGCTTGTTCTTTGGGCGGGGGACCCATCTCCAGCCATAGGCCATTTTTGTGCCTGGCGCAGTGCCAAGTGGGAGAGGGTGGTGTCGAGTCTGAAGGCAGCAGGAAAGCCCGCAGCCCCCAGGTCTGTGCGGCTACGCAAGCGGTTCCCAAAGAGCTTTAGAACAAGGCATAGTTTTCCCTGCTGGCTCTTTGGGCGGGGGACCCATCTCCAGCCGTATGGCCATTTTTGTGCCTGGCGCGGTGCGTAGTGGGAAAGGGTGGTTTTGAGGCTGAAGGCAGCAGGAAAGCCCGCAGCCCCCAGGTCTGTGGGGCTACGCAAGCGGTTCCCAAAGAGCTTTAGAACAAGGCATAGTTTTCCCTGCTGGCTCTTTGGGCGGGGGACCCACCTCCAGCCGTATGGCCATTTTTGTGCCTAGCGCGGCGCCAGGTGGGAAAGGGTGGCTTTGAGGCTGAAGGCAGCAGCAAAGCCTGCAGCCCCCAGGTCTGTGGGGCTACGCAAGCGGTTCCCAAAGAGCTTTAGAACAAGGCATAGTTTTCCCTGCTGGCTCTTTGGGCGGGGGACCCATCTCCAGCCGTATGGCCATTTTTGAGCCTGGCGCGGCGCCAAGTGGGAAAGGGTGGTTTTGAGGCTGAAGGCAGCAGGAAAGCCTGCAGGCCCCAGGTCTGTGGGGCTACGCAAGCGGTTCCCAAAGAGCTTTAGAACAAGGCATAGTTTTCCCTGCTGGCTCTTTGGGCGGGGGACCCATCTCCAGCCGTATGGCCATTTTTGTGCCTGGCGCAGTGCCAAGTGGGAAAGGGTGGTGTCGAGTCTGAAGGCAGCAGGAAAGCCTGCAGCCCCCAGGTCTGTGGGGCTACGCAAGCGGTTCCCAAAGAGCTTTAGAACAAGGCATAGTTTTCCCTGCTGGCTCTTTGGGCGGGGGACCCATCTCCAGCCGTATGGCCATTTTTGTGCCTGGCGCGGCGCCAAGTGGGAAAGGGTGGCTTTGAGGCTGAAGGCAGCAGGAAAGCCCGCAGCCCCCAGGTCTGTGCGGCTACGCAAGTGGTTCCCAAAGAGCTTTAGAACAAGGCATAGTTTTCCCTGCTGGCTCTTTGGGCATGGGACCCATCTCCAGCCGTATGGCCATTTTTGTGCCTGGTGCGACGCCAAGTGGGAAAGGGTGCTGTCGAGGCTGAAGGCAGCAGGAAAGCCCGCAGCCCCCAGGTCTGTGGGGCTACGCAAGCGGTTCCCAAAGAGCTTTAGAACAAGGCATAGTTTTCCCTGCTGGCTCTTTGGGCATGGGACCCATCTCCAGCCATAGGCCATTTTTGTGCCTGATAGGGCGCGAATTGGGAAAGGGTGGCTTTGAGGCTGAAGGCAGCAGCAAAGCCTGCAGCCCCCAGGTCTGTGGGGCTATGCAAGCGGTTCCCAAAGAGCTTTAGAACAAGGCCTAGTTTTCCCTGCTGTCTCTTTGGGCGGGGGACCCATCTCCAGCCGTATGGCCATTTTTGTGCCTGGCGCAGCGCCAAGTGGGAAAGGGTGCTGTCGAGGCTGAAGGCAGCAGGAAAGCCTGCAGCCCCCAGGTCTGTGCGGCTACGCAAGTGGTTCCCAAAGAGCTTTAGAACAAGGCATAGTTTTCCCTGCTTGTTCTTTGGGCGGGGGACCCATCTCCAGCCATAGGCCATTTTTGTGCCTGGCGCAGTGCCAAGTGGGAGAGGGTGGTGTCGAGTCTGAAGGCAGCAGGAAAGCCCGCAGCCCCCAGGTCTGTGCGGCTACGCAAGCGGTTCCCAAAGAGCTTTAGAACAAGGCATAGTTTTCCCTGCTGGCTCTTTGGGCGGGGGACCCATCTCCAGCCGTATGGCCATTTTTGTGCCTGGCGCGGTGCGTAGTGGGAAAGGGTGGTTTTGAGGCTGAAGGCAGCAGGAAAGCCCGCAGCCCCCAGGTCTGTGGGGCTACGCAAGCGGTTCCCAAAGAGCTTTAGAACAAGGCATAGTTTTCCCTGCTGGCTCTTTGGGCGGGGGACCCATCTCCAGCCGTATGGCCATTTTTGTGCATGGCCAGGGGCCAAGTGGGAAAGGGTGGTGTCGAGGCTGAAGGCAGCAGGAAAGCCTGCAGCCCCCAGGTCTGTGCGGCTACGCAAGCGGTTCCCAAAGAGCTTTAGAACAAGGCATAGTTTTCCCTGCTGGCTCTTTGGGCGGGGGACCCATCTCCAGCTACAGACCATTTTTGTGCCTAGCGCGGAGCCAAGTGGGAAAGGGTGGTGTCGAGGCTGAAGGCAGCAGGAAAGCCCGCAGTCCCCAGGTCTGTGGGGCTACGCAAGCGGTTCCCAAAGAGCTTTAGAACAAGGCATAGTTTTCCCTGCTGGCTCTTTGGGCGGGGGACTCATCTCCAGACATATGGCCATTTTTTTGCCTGGCGCAGTGCCAAGTGGGAAAGGGTGGCTTTGAGGCTGAAGGCAGCAGGAAAGCCTGCAGCCCCCAGGTCTGTGGGGCTACGCAAGCGGTTCCCAAAGAGCTTTAGAACAAGGCCTAGTTTTCCCTGCTGGCTCTTTGGGCGGGGGACCCATCTCCAGCCGTATGGCCATTGTTGTGCCTGGCGCAGCGCCAAGTGGGAAAGGGTGCTGTCGAGGCTGAAGGCAGCAGGAAAGCCTGCAGCCCCCAGGTCTGTGCGGCTACGCAAGTGGTTCCCAAAGAGCTTTAGAACAAGGCATAGTTTTCCCTGCTTGTTCTTTGGGCGGGGGACCCATCTCCAGCCATAGGCCATTTTTGTGCCTGGCGCAGTGCCAAGTGGGAGAGGGTGGTGTCGAGTCTGAAGGCAGCAGGAAAGCCCGCAGCCCCCAGGTCTGTGCGGCTACGCAAGCGGTTCCCAAAGAGCTTTAGAACAAGGCATAGTTTTCCCTGCTGGCTCTTTGGGCGGGTACCCATCTCCAGCCGTATGGCCATTTTTGTGCCTGGCGCGGCGCGTAGTGGGAAAGGGTGGTGTCAAGTCTGAAGGCAGCAGGAAAGCCCGCAGCCCCCAGGTCTGTGCGGCTACGCAAGTGGTTCCGAAAGAGCTTTAGAACAAGGCATAGTTTTCCCTGCTGGCTCTTTGGGCATGGGACCCATCTCCAGCCATAGGCCATTTTTCTGCCTGATAGGGCGCGAAGTGGGAAAGGGTGGCTTTGAGGCTGAAGGCAGCAGGAAAGCCTGCAGCCCCCAGGTCTGTGGGGCTATGCAAGCGGTTCCCAAAGAGCTTTAGAACAAGGCCTAGTTTTCCCTGCTGGCTCTTTGGGCGGGGGACCCATCTCCAGCCGTATGGCCATTTTTGTGCCTGGCGCAGCGCCAAGTGGGAAAGGGTGGTGTCGAGGCTGAAGGCAGCAGGAAAGCCTGCAGCCACCAGGTCTGTGCGGCTACGCAAGTGGTTCCCAAAGAGCTTTAGAACAAGGCATAGTTTTCCCTGCTTGTTCTTTGGGCAGGGGACCCATCTCCAGCCATAGGCCATTTTTGTGCCTGGCGCAGTGCCAAGTGGGAGAGGGTGGTGTCGAGTCTGAAGGCAGCAGGAAAGCCCGCAGCCCCCAGGTCTGTGGGGCTACGCAAGCGGTTCCCAAAGAGCTTTAGAACAAGGCATAGTTTTCCCTGCTGGCTCTTTGGGCGGGGGACCCATCTCCAGCCGTATGGCCATTTTTGTGCCTGGCGCGGTGCGTAGTGGGAAAGGGTGCTGTCGAGGCTGAAGGCAGCAGGAAAGCCCGCAGCCCCCAGGTCTGTGGGGCTACGCAAGCGGTTCCCAAAGAGCTTTAGAACAAGGCATAGTTTTCCCTGCTGGCTCTTTGGGCGGGGGACCCACCTCCAGCCGTATGGCCATTTTTGTGCCTAGCGCGGCGCCAGGTGGGAAAGGGTGGCTTTGAGGCTGAAGGCAGCAGCAAAGCCTGCAGCCCCCAGGTCTGTGGGGCTACGCAAGCGGTTCCCAAAGAGCTTTAGAACAAGGCATAGTTTTCCCTGCTGGCTCTTTGGGCGGGGGACCCATCTCCAGCCGTATGGCCATTTTTGTGCCTAGCGCGGCGCCAGGTGGGAAAGGGTGGTTTTGAGGCTGAAGGCAGCAGGAAAGCCTGCAGGCCCCAGGTCTGTGGGGCTACGCAAGCGGTTCCCAAAGAGCTTTAGAACAAGGCATAGTTTTCCCTGCTGGCTCTTTGGGCGGGGGACCCATCTCCAGCCGTATGGCCATTTTTGTGCCTGGCGCAGTGCCAAGTGGGAAAGGGTGGTGTCGAGTCTGAAGGCAGCAGGAAAGCCTGCAGCCCCCAGGTCTGTGGGGCTACGCAAGCGGTTCCCAAAGAGCTTTAGAACAAGGCATAGTTTTCCCTGCTGGCTCTTTGGGCGGGGGACCCATCTCCAGCCGTATGGCCATTTTTGTGCCTGGCGCGGCGCCAAGTGGGAAAGGGTGGCTTTGAGGCTGAAGGCAGCAGGAAAGCCCGCAGCCCCCAGGTCTGTGCGGCTACGCAAGTGGTTCCCAAAGAGCTTTAGAACAAGGCATAGTTTTCCCTGCTGGCTCTTTGGGCATGGGACCCATCTCCAGCCGTATGGCCATTTTTGTGCCTGGTGCGACGCCAAGTGGGAAAGGGTGCTGTCGAGGCTGAAGGCAGCAGGAAAGCCCGCAGCCCCCAGGTCTGTGGGGCTACGCAAGCGGTTCCCAAAGAGCTTTAGAACAAGGCATAGTTTTCCCTGCTGGCTCTTTGGGCATGGGACCCATCTCCAGCCATAGGCCATTTTTGTGCCTGATAGGGCGCGAATTGGGAAAGGGTGGCTTTGAGGCTGAAGGCAGCAGCAAAGCCTGCAGCCCCCAGGTCTGTGGGGCTATGCAAGCGGTTCCCAAAGAGCTTTAGAACAAGGCCTAGTTTTCCCTGCTGGCTCTTTGGGCGGGGGACCCATCTCCAGCCGTATGGCCATTTTTGTGCCTGGCGCAGCGCCAAGTGGGAAAGGGTGCTGTCGAGGCTGAAGGCAGCAGGAAAGCCTGCAGCCCCCAGGTCTGTGCGGCTACGCAAGTGGTTCCCAAAGAGCTTTAGAACAAGGCATAGTTTTCCCTGCTTGTTCTTTGGGCGGGGGACCCATCTCCAGCCATAGGCCATTTTTGTGCCTGGCGCAGTGCCAAGTGGGAGAGGGTGGTGTCGAGTCTGAAGGCAGCAGGAAAGCCCGCAGCCCCCAGGTCTGTGCGGCTACGCAAGCGGTTCCCAAAGAGCTTTAGAACAAGGCATAGTTTTCCCTGCTGGCTCTTTGGGCGGGGGACCCATCTCCAGCCGTATGGCCATTTTTGTGCCTGGCGCGGTGCGTAGTGGGAAAGGGTGGTTTTGAGGCTGAAGGCAGCAGGAAAGCCCGCAGCCCCCAGGTCTGTGGGGCTACGCAAGCGGTTCCCAAAGAGCTTTAGAACAAGGCATAGTTTTCCCTGCTGGCTCTTTGGGCGGGGGACCCATCTCCAGCCGTATGGCCATTTTTGTGCATGGCCAGGGGCCAAGTGGGAAAGGGTGGTGTCGAGGCTGAAGGCAGCAGGAAAGCCTGCAGCCCCCAGGTCTGTGCGGCTACGCAAGCGGTTCCCAAAGAGCTTTAGAACAAGGCATAGTTTTCCCTGCTGGCTCTTTGGGCGGGGGACCCATCTCCAGCTACAGACCATTTTTGTGCCTAGCGCGGAGCCAAGTGGGAAAGGGTGGTGTCGAGGCTGAAGGCAGCAGGAAAGCCCGCAGTCCCCAGGTCTGTGGGGCTACGCAAGCGGTTCCCAAAGAGCTTTAGAACAAGGCATAGTTTTCCCTGCTGGCTCTTTGGGCGGGGGACCCATCTCCAGCCATATGGCCATTTTTTTGCCTGGCGCAGTGCCAAGTGGGAAAGGGTGGCTTTGAGGCTGAAGGCAGCAGGAAAGCCTGCAGCCCCCAGGTCTGTGGGGCTATGCAAGCGGTTCCCAAAGAGCTTTAGAACAAGGCCTAGTTTTCCCTGCTGGCTCTTTGGGCGGGGGACCCATCTCCAGCCGTATGGCCATTGTTGTGCCTGGCGCAGCGCCAAGTGGGAAAGGGTGCTGTCGAGGCTGAAGGCAGCAGGAAAGCCTGCAGCCCCCAGGTCTGTGCGGCTACGCAAGTGGTTCCCAAAGAGCTTTAGAACAAGGCATAGTTTTCCCTGCTTGTTCTTTGGGCGGGGGACCCATCTCCAGCCATAGGCCATTTTTGTGCCTGGCGCAGTGCCAAGTGGGAGACGGTGGTGTCGAGTCTGAAGGCAGCAGGAAAGCCCGCAGCCCCCAGGTCTGTGCGGCTACGCAAGCGGTTCCCAAAGAGCTTTAGAACAAGGCATAGTTTTCCCTGCTGGCTCTTTGGGCGGGTACCCATCTCCAGCCGTATGGCCATTTTTGTGCCTGGCGCGGCGCGTAGTGGGAAAGGGTGGTGTCAAGTCTGAAGGCAGCAGGAAAGCCCGCAGCCCCCAGGTCTGTGCGGCTACGCAAGTGGTTCCGAAAGAGCTTTAGAACAAGGCATAGTTTTCCCTGCTGGCTCTTTGGGCATGGGACCCATCTCCAGCCATAGGCCATTTTTGTGCCTGATAGGGCGCGAAGTGGGAAAGGGTGGCTTTGAGGCTGAAGGCAGCAGGAAAGCCTGCAGCCCCCAGGTCTGTGGGGCTATGCAAGCGGTTCCCAAAGAGCTTTAGAACAAGGCCTAGTTTTCCCTGCTGGCTCTTTGGGCGGGGGACCCATCTCCAGCCGTATGGCCATTTTTGTGCCTGGCGCAGCGCCAAGTGGGAAAGGGTGGTGTCGAGGCTGAAGGCAGCAGGAAAGCCTGCAGCCACCAGGTCTGTGCGGCTACGCAAGTGGTTCCCAAAGAGCTTTAGAACAAGGCATAGTTTTCCCTGCTTGTTCTTTGGGCAGGGGACCCATCTCCAGCCATAGGCCATTTTTGTGCCTGGCGCAGTGCCAAGTGGGAGAGGGTGGTGTCGAGTCTGAAGGCAGCAGGAAAGCCCGCAGCCCCCAGGTCTGTGGGGCTACGCAAGCGGTTCCCAAAGAGCTTTAGAACAAGGCATAGTTTTCCCTGCTGGCTCTTTGGGCGGGGGACCCATCTCCAGCCGTATGGCCATTTTTGTGCCTGGCGCGGTGCGTAGTGGGAAAGGGTGCTGTCGAGGCTGAAGGCAGCAGGAAAGCCCGCAGCCCCCAGGTCTGTGGGGCTACGCAAGCGGTTCCCAAAGAGCTTTAGAACAAGGCATAGTTTTCCCTGCTGGCTCTTTGGGCGGGGGACCCATCTCCAGCCGTATGGCCATTTTTGTGCCTAGCGCGGAGCCAAGTGGGAAAGGGTGGTGTCGAGGCTGAAGGCAGCAGGAAGGCCCACAGCCCCCAGGTCTGTGCGGCTACGCAAGCGGTTCCCGAAGAGCTTTAGAACAAGGCATAGTTTTCCCTGCTGGCTCTTTGGGCGGGGGACCCATCTCCAGACATATGGCCATTTTTGTGCCTAGCGCGACGCCAAGTGGGAAAGGGTGGCTTTGAGGCTGAAGGCAGCAGGAAAGCCCGCAGCCCCCAGGTCTGTGGGGCTACGCAAGCGGTTCCCAAAGAGCTTTAGAACAAGGTATAGTTTTCCTTGCTGGCTCTTTGGGCATGGGACCCATCTCCAGCCGTATGGCCATTTTTGTGCCTGGCGCAGTGCCAAGTGGGAAAGGGTGGCTTTGAGGCTGAAGGCAGCAGGAAAGCCTGCAGCCCCCAGGTCTGTGGGGCTACGCAAGCGGTTCCCAAAGAGCTTTAGAACAAGGCATAGTTTTCCCTGCTGGCTCTTTGGGCGGGGGACCCATCTCCAGCCGTATGGCCATTTTTGTGCCTGGCGCGGCGCCAAGTGGGAAAGGGTGGCTTTGAGGCTGAAGGCAGCAGGAAAGCCCGCAGCCCCCAGGTCTGTGGGGCTACGCAAGCGGTTCCCAAAGAGCTTTAGAACAAGGCATAGTTTTCCCTGATGGCTCTTTGGGCATGGGACCCATCTCCAGCCATAGGCCATTTTTGTGCCTGATAGGGCGCGAAGTGGGAAAGGGTGGCTTTGAGGCTGAAGGCAGCAGCAAAGCCTGCAGCCCCCAGGTCTGTGGGGCTATGCAAGCGGTTCCCAAAGAGCTTTAGAACAAGGCCTAGTTTTCCCTGCTGGCTCTTTGGGCGGGGGACCCATCTCCAGCCGTATGGCCATTTTTGTGCCTGGCGCAGCGCCAAGTGGGAAAGGGTGCTGTCGAGGCTGAAGGCAGCAGGAAAGCCTGCAGCCCCCAGGTCTGTGGGGCTATGCAAGCGGTTCCCAAAGAGCTTTAGAACAAGGCATAGTTTTCCCTGCTTGTTCTTTGGGCGGGGGGACCCATCTCCAGCCATAGGCCATTTTTGTGCCTGGCGCAGTGCCAAGTGGGAGAGGGTGGTGTCGAGTCTGAAGGCAGCAGGAAAGCCCGCAGCCCCCAGGTCTGTGCGGCTACGCAAGCGGTTCCCAAAGAGCTTTAGAACAAGGCATAGTTTTCCCTGATGGCTCTTTGGGCGGGGGACCCATCTCCAGCCGTATGGCCATTTTTGTGCCTGGCGCGGTGCGTAGTGGGAAAGGGTGGTTTTGAGGCTGAAGGCAGCAGGAAAGCCCGCAGCCCCCAGGTCTGTGGGGCTACGCAAGCGGTTCCCAAAGAGCTTTAGAACAAGGCATAGTTTTCCCTGCTGGCTCTTTGGGCGGGGGACCCATCTCCAGCCGTATGGCCATTTTTGTGCATGGCCAGGGGCCAAGTGGGAAAGGGTGGTGTCGAGGCTGAAGGCAGCAGGAAAGCCTGCAGCCACCAGGTCTGTGCGGCTACGCAAGCGGTTCCCAAAGAGCTTTAGAACAAGGCATAGTTTTCCCTGCTGGCTCTTTGGGCGGGGGACCCATCTCCAGCTACAGACCATTTTTGTGCCTAGCGCGGAGCCAAGTGGGAAAGGGTGGTGTCGAGGCTGAAGGCAGCAGGAAAGCCCGCAGTCCCCAGGTCTGTGGGGCTACGCAAGCGGTTCCCAAAGAGCTTTAGAACAAGGCATAGTTTTCCCTGATGGCTCTTTGGGCGGGGGACCCATCTCCAGCCGTATGGCCATTTTTTTGCCTGGCGCAGTGCCAAGTGGGAAAGGGTGGCTTTGAGGCTGAAGGCAGCAGGAAAGCCTGCAGCCCCCAGGTCTGTGGGGCTATGCAAGCGGTTCCCAAAGAGCTTTAGAACAAGGCCTAGTTTTCCCTGCTGGCTCTTTGGGCGGGGGACCCATCTCCAGCCGTATGGCCATTGTTGTGCCTGGCGCAGCGCCAAGTGGGAAAGGGTGCTGTCGAGGCTGAAGGCAGCAGGAAAGCCTGCAGCCCCCAGGTCTGTGCGGCTACGCAAGTGGTTCCCAAAGAGCTTTAGAACAAGGCATAGTTTTCCCTGCTTGTTCTTTGGGCGGGGGACCCATCTCCAGCCATAGGCCATTTTTGTGCCTGGCGCAGTGCCAAGTGGGAGAGGGTGGTGTCGAGTCTGAAGGCAGCAGGAAAGCCCGCAGCCCCCAGGTCTGTGCGGCTACGCAAGCGGTTCCCAAAGAGCTTTAGAACAAGGCATAGTTTTCCCTGCTGGCTCTTTGGGCGGGTACCCATCTCCAGCCGTATGGCCATTTTTGTGCCTGGCGCGGCGCCAAGTGGGAAAGGGTGGTGTCAAGTCTGAAGGCAGCAGGAAAGCCCTCAGCCCCCAGGTCTGTGCGGCTACGCAAGTGGTTCCGAAAGAGCTTTAGAACAAGGCATAGTTTTCCCTGCTGGCTCTTTGGGCATGGGACCCATCTCCAGCCATAGGCCATTTTTGTGCCTGATAGGGCGCGAAGTGGGAAAGGGTGGCTTTGAGGCTGAAGGCAGCAGCAACGCCTGCAGCCCCCAGGTCTGTGGGGCTATGCAAGCGGTTCCCAAAGAGCTTTAGAACAAGGCCTAGTTTTCCCTGCTGGCTCTTTGGGCGGGGGACCCATCTCCAGCCGTATGGCCATTTTTGTGCCTGGCGCGGCGCCAAGTGGGAAAGGGTGCTGTCGAGGCTGAAGGCAGCAGGAAAGCCTGCAGCCACCAGGTCTGTGCGGCTACGCAAGTGGTTCCCAAAGAGCTTTAGAACAAGGCATAGTTTTCCCTGCTTGTTCTTTGGGCAGGGGACCCATCTCCAGCCATAGGCCATTTTTGTGCCTGGCGCAGTGCCAAGTGGGAGAGGGTGGTGTCGAGTCTGAAGGCAGCAGGAAAGCCCGCAGCCCCCAGGTCTGTGGGGCTACGCAAGCGGTTCCCAAAGAGCTTTAGAACAAGGCATAGTTTTCCCTGCTGGCTCTTTGGGCGGGGGACCCATCTCCAGCCGTATGGCCATTTTTGTGCCTGGCGCGGTGCGTAGTGGGAAAGGGTGGTTTTGAGGCTGAAGGCAGCAGGAAAGCCTGCAGCCCCCAGGTCTGTGGGGCTACGCAAGCGGTTCCCAAAGAGCTTTAGAACAAGGCATAGTTTTCCCTGCTGGCTCTTTGGGCGGGGGACCCATCTCCAGCCGTATGGCCATTTTTGTGCATGGCCAGGGGCCAAGTGGGAAAGGGTGGTGTCGAGGCTGAAGGCAGCAGGAAGGCCCACAGCCCCCAGGTCTGTGCGGCTACGCAAGCGGTTCCCGAAGAGCTTTAGAACAAGGCATAGTTTTCCCTGCTGGCTTTTTGGGCGGGGGACCCATCTCCAGCCGTATGGCCATTTTTGTGCCTAGCGCGACGCCAAGTGGGAAAGGGTGGCTTTGAGGCTGAAGGCAGCAGGAAAGCCCGCAGCCCCCAGGTCTGTGGGGCTACGCAAGCGGTTCCCAAAGAGCTTTAGAACAAGGTATAGTTTTCCTTGCTGGCTCTTTGGGCATGGGACCCATCTCCAGCCGTATGGCCATTTTTGTGCCTGGCGCAGTGCCAAGTGGGAAAGGGTGGCTTTGAGGCTGAAGGCAGCAGGAAAGCCTGCAGCCCCCAGGTCTGTGGGGCTACGCAAGCGGTTCCCAAAGAGCTTTAGAACAAGGCATCGTTTTCCCTGCTGGCTCTTTGGGCGGGGGACCCATCTCCAGCCGTATGGCCATTTTTGTGCCTGGCGCGGCGCCAAGTGGGAAAGGGTGGCTTTGAGGCTGAAGGCAGCAGGAAAGCCCGCAGCCCCCAGGTCTGTGGGGCTACGCAAGCGGTTCCCAAAGAGCTTTAGAACAAGGCATAGTTTTCCCTGCTGGCTCTTTGGGCGGGGGACCCATCTCCAGCCATAGGCCATTTTTGTGCCTGGCGCAGTGCCAAGTGGGAAAGGGTGCTGTCGAGGCTGAAGGCAGCAGGAAAGCCCGCAGTCCCCAGGTCTGTGCGGCTACGCAAGCGGTTCCCAAAGAGCTTTAGAACAAGGCATAGTTTTCCCTGCTCGCTCTTTGGGCGGGGGACCCATCTCCAGCCACAGGCCATTTTTGTGCCTAGCGCGGCGCCAAGTGGGAAAGGGTGGTGTCGAGGCTGAAGGCAGCAGGAAAGCCCGCAGTCCCCAGGTCTGTGGGGCTACGCAAGCGGTTCCCAAAGAGCTTTAGAACAAGGCATAGTTTTCCCTGATGGCTCTTTGGGCGGGGGACCCATCTCCAGACATATGGCCATTTTTGAGCCTGGCGCGGCGCTAAGTGGGAAAGGGTGGTGTCGAGGCTGAAGGCAGCAGGAAAGCCTGCAGCCCCCAGGTCTGTGCGGCTACACAAGCGGTTCCCAAAGAGCTTTAGAACAAGGCATAGTTTTCCCTGCTGGCTCTTTGGACGGGGGACCCATCTCCAGCCGTATGGCCATTTTTGAGCCTGGCGCGGCGCCAAGTGGGAAAGGGTGGCTTTGAGGCTGAAGGCAGCAGGAAAGCCTGCAGGCCCCAGGTCTGTGGGGCTACACAAGCGGTTCCCAAAGAGCTTTAGAACAAGGCATAGTTTTCCCTGATGGCTCTTTGGGCGGGGGACCCATCTCCAGCCATAGGCCATTTTTGTGCCTAGCGCGGTGCCAGGTGGGAAAGGGTGGCTTTGAGGCTGAAGGCAGCAGGAAAGCCCGCAGCCCCCAGGTCTGTGGGGCTACGCAAGCGGTTCCCAAAGAGCTTTAGAACAAGGCATAGTTTTCCCTGCTGGCTCTTTGGGCGGGGGACCCATCTCCAGCCGTATGGCCATTTTTGTGCCTGGCGCGGCGCCAAGTGGGAAAGGGTGGTTTTGAGGCTGAAGGCAGCAGGAAAGCCTGCAGGCCTGAGGTCTGTGGGGCTACGCAAGCGGTTCCCAAAGAGCTTTAGAACAAGGCATAGTTTTCCCTGATGGCTCTTTGGGCATGGGACCCATCTCCAGCCATAGGCCATTTTTGTGCCTGGCGCAGTGCCAAGTGGGAAAGGGTGGTGTCGAGTCTGAAGGCAGCAGGAAAGCCCGCAGCCCCCAGGTCTGTGCGGCTACGCAAGCGGTTCCCAAAGAGCTTTAGAACAAGGCATAGTTTTCCCTGCTGGCTCTTTGGGCGGGGGACCCATCTCCAGCCGTATGGCCATTTTTGTGCCTGGCGCGGCGCCAAGTGGGAAAGGGTGCTGTCGAGGCTGAAGGCAGCAGGAAAGCCCGCAGCCCCCAGGTCTGTGGGGCTACGCAAGCGGTTCCCGAAGAGCTTTAGAACAAGGCATAGTTTTCCCTGATGGCTCTTTGGGCATGGGACCCATCTCCAGCCATAGGCCATTTTTGTGCCTGATAGGGCGCGAAGTGGGAAAGGGTGGCTTTGAGGCTGAAGGCAGCAGCAAAGCCTGCAGCCCCCAGGTCTGTGGGGCTATGCAAGCGGTTCCCAAAGAGCTTTAGAACAAGGCCTAGTTTTCCCTGCTGGCTCTTTGGGCGGGGGACCCATCTCCAGCCGTATGGCCATTTTTGTGCCTGGCGCAGCGCCAAGTGGGAAAGGGTGCTGTCGAGGCTGAAGGCAGCAGGAAAGCCTGCAGCCCCCAGGTCTGTGCGGCTACGCAAGTGGTTCCCAAAGAGCTTTAGAACAAGGCATAGTTTTCCCTGCTTGTTCTTTGGGCGGGGGACCCATCTCCAGCCATAGGCCATTTTTGTGCCTGGCGCAGTGCCAAGTGGGAGAGGGTGGTGTCGAGTCTGAAGGCAGCAGGAAAGCCCGCAGCCCCCAGGTCTGTGCGGCTACGCAAGCGGTTCCCAAAGAGCTTTAGAACAAGGCATAGTTTTCCCTGCTGGCTCTTTGGGCGGGGGACCCATCTCCAGCCGTATGGCCATTTTTGTGCCTGGCGCGGTGCGTAGTGGGAAAGGGTGGTTTTGAGGCTGAAGGCAGCAGGAAAGCCCGCAGCCCCCAGGTCTGTGGGGCTACGCAAGCGGTTCCCAAAGAGCTTTAGAACAAGGCATAGTTTTCCCTGCTGGCTCTTTGGGCGGGGGACCCATCTCCAGCCGTATGGCCATTTTTGTGCATGGCCAGGGGCCAAGTGGGAAAGGGTGGTGTCGAGGCTGAAGGCAGCAGGAAGGCCCACAGCCCCCAGGTCTGTGCGGCTACGCAAGCGGTTCCCAAAGAGCTTTAGAACAAGGCATAGTTTTCCCTGCTGGCTCTTTGGGCGGGGGACCCATCTCCAGCCGTATGGCCATTTTTGTGCCTGGCGCGGCGCCAAGTGGGAAAGGGTGGCTTTGAGGCTGAAGGCAGCAGGAAAGCCTGCAGCCCCCAGGTCTGTGGGGCTACGCAAGCGGTTCCCAAAGAGCTTTAGAACAAGGCATAGTTTTCCCTGCTGGCTCTTTGTGCGGGGGACCCATCTCCAGCCATAGGCCATTTTTGTGCCTGGCGCAGTGCCAAGTGGGAAAGGGTGCTGTCGAGGCTGAAGGCAGCAGGAAAGCCTGCAGCCCCCAGATCTGTGCGGCTACGCAAGCGGTTCCCAAAGAGCTTTAGAACAAGGCATAGTTTTCCCTGCTGGCTCTTTGGGCGGGGGACCCATCTCCAGCCACAGGCCATTTTTGTGCCTAGCGCGGCGCCAAGTGGGAAAGGGTGGTGTCGAGGCTGAAGGCAGCAGGAAAGCCCGCAGTCCCCAGGTCTGTGGGGCTACGCAAGCGGTTCCCAAAGAGCTTTAGAACAAGGCATAGTTTTCCCTGATGGCTCTTTGGGCGGGGGACCCATCTCCAGACATATGGCCATTTTTGAGACTGGCGCGGCGCCAAGTGGGAAAGGGTGGTGTCGAGGCCGAAGGCAGCAGGAAAGCCCGCAGCCCCCAGGTCTGTGGGGCCAAGCAAGCGGTTCCCAAAGAGCTTTAGAACAAGGCATAGTTTTCCCTGCTGGCTCTTTGGACGGGGGACCCATCTCCAGCCGTATGGCCATTTTTGAGCCTGGCGCGGCGCCAAGTGGGAAAGGGTGGCTTTGAGGCTGAAGGCAGCAGGAAAGCCCGAAGCCCCCAGGTCTGTGGGGCTACGCAAGCGGTTCCCAAAGAGCTTTAGAACAAGGCATAGTTTTCCCTGCTGGCTCTTTGGGCGGGGGACCCATCTCCAGCCATAGGCCATTTTTGTGCCTGGCGCAGTGCCAAGTGGGAGAGGGTGGTGTCGAGTCTGAAGGCAGCAGGAAAGGCCGCAGCCCCCAGGTCTGTGCGGCTACGCAAGCGGTTCCCAAAGAGCTTTAGAACAAGGCATAGTTTTCCCTGCTGGCTCTTTGGGCGGGGGACCCATCTCCAGCCGTATGGCCATTTTTGTGCCTGGCGCGGAGCCAAGTGGGAAAGGGTGGTTTTGAGGCTGAAGGCAGCAGGAAAGCCTGCAGGCCCCAGGTCTGTGGGGCTACGCAAGCGGTTCCCAAAGAGCTTTAGAACAAGGCATAGTTTTCCCTGATGGCTCTTTGGGCATGGGACCCATCTCCAGCCGTATGGCCATTTTTGTGCCTGGCGCGGTGCCAGGTGGGAAAGGGTGGTTTTGAGGCTGAAGGCAGCAGGAAAGCCCGCAGCCCCCAGGTCTGTGGGGCTACGCAAGCGGTTCCCAAAGAGCTTTAGAACAAGGCATAGTTTTCCCTGCTGGCTCTTTGGGCGGGGGACCCATCTCCAGCCGTATGGCCATTTTTGTGCATGGCCAGGGGCCAAGTGGGAAAGGGTGGTGTCGAGGCTGAAGGCAGCAGGAAAGCCTGCAGCCACCAGGTCTGTGCGGCTACGCAAGCGGTTCCCAAAGAGCTTTAGAACAAGGCATAGTTTTCCCTGCTGGCTCTTTGGGCGGGGGACCCATCTCCAGCTACAGACCATTTTTGTGCCTAGCGCGGAGCCAAGTGGGAAAGGGTGGTGTCGAGGCTGAAGGCAGCAGGAAAGCCCGCAGTCCCCAGGTCTGTGGGGCTACGCAAGCGGTTCCCAAAGAGCTTTAGAACAAGGCATAGTTTTCCCTGCTGGCTCTTTGGGCGGGGGACCCATCTCCAGCCGTATGGCCATTTTTTTGCCTGGCGCAGTGCCAAGTGGGAAAGGGTGGCTTTGAGGCTGAAGGCAGCAGGAAAGCCTGCAGCCCCCAGGTCTGTGGGGCTATGCAAGCGGTTCCCAAAGAGCTTTAGAACAAGGCCTAGTTTTCCCTGCTGGCTCTTTGGGCGGGGGACCCATCTCCAGCCGTATGGCCATTGTTGTGCCTGGCGCAGCGCCAAGTGGGAAAGGGTGCTGTCGAGGCTGAAGGCAGCAGGAAAGCCTGCAGCCCCCAGGTCTGTGCGGCTACGCAAGTGGTTCCCAAAGAGCTTTAGAACAAGGCATAGTTTTCCCTGCTTGTTCTTTGGGCGGGGGACCCATCTCCAGCCGTATGGCCATTTTTGTGCCTGGCGCAGTGCCAAGTGGGAGAGGGTGGTGTCGAGTCTGAAGGCAGCAGGAAAGCCCGCAGCCCCCAGGTCTGTGCGGCTACGCAAGCGGTTCCCAAAGAGCTTTAGAACAAGGCATAGTTTTCCCTGCTGGCTCTTTGGGCGGGTACCCATCTCCAGCCGTATGGCCATTTTTGTGCCTGGCGCGGCGCCAAGTGGGAAAGGGTGGTGTCAAGTCTGAAGGCAGCAGGAAAGCCCTCAGCCCCCAGGTCTGTGCGGCTACGCAAGTGGTTCCGAAAGAGCTTTAGAACAAGGCATAGTTTTCCCTGCTGGCTCTTTGGGCATGGGACCCATCTCCAGCCATAGGCCATTTTTGTGCCTGATAGGGCGCGAAGTGGGAAAGGGTGGCTTTGAGGCTGAAGGCAGCAGGAGAGCCTGCAGCCCCCAGGTCTGTGGGGCTATGCAAGCGGTTCCCAAAGAGCTTTAGAACAAGGCATAGTTTTCCCTGCTGGCTCTTTGGGCGGGGGACCCATCTCCAGCCGTATGGCCATTTTTGTGCCTGGCGCGGCGCCAAGTGGGAAAGGGTGCTGTCGAGGCTGAAGGCAGCAGGAAAGCCTGCAGCCACCAGGTCTGTGGGGCTACGCAAGCGGTTCCCAAAGAGCTTTAGAACAAGGCATAGTTTTCCCTGCTGGCTCTTTGGGCGGGGGACCCATCTCCAGCCGTATGGCCATTTTTGTGCATGGCCAGGGGCCAAGTGGGAAAGGGTGGTGTCGAGGCTGAAGGCAGCAGGAAGGCCCACAGCCCCCAGGTCTGTGCGGCTACGCAAGCGGTTCCCAAAGAGCTTTAGAACAAGGCATAGTTTTCCCTGCTGGCTCTTTGGGCGGGGGACCCATCTCCAGCCGTATGGCCATTTTTGTGCCTAGCGCGACGCCAAGTGGGAAAGGGTGGCTTTGAGGCTGAAGGCAGCAGGAAAGCCCGCAGCCCCCAGGTCTGTGGGGCTACGCAAGCGGTTCCCAAAGAGCTTTAGAACAAGGTATAGTTTTCCCTGATGGCTCTTTGGGCATGGGACCCATCTCCAGCCGTATGGCCATTTTTGTGCCTGGCGCAGTGCCAAGTGGGAAAGGGTGGCTTTGAGGCTGAAGGCAGCAGGAAAGCCTGCAGCCCCCAGGTCTGTGGGGCTACGCAAGCGGTTCCCAAAGAGCTTTAGAACAAGGCATCGTTTTCCCTGCTGGCTCTTTGGGCGGGGGACCCATCTCCAGCCGTATGGCCATTTTTGTGCCTGGCGCGGCGCCAAGTGGGAAAGGGTGGCTTTGAGGCTGAAGGCAGCAGGAAAGCCCGCAGCCCCCAGGTCTGTGGGGCTACGCAAGCGGTTCCCAAAGAGCTTTAGAACAAGGCATAGTTTTCCCTGCTGGCTCTTTGGGCGGGGGACCCATCTCCAGCCATAGGCCATTTTTGTGCCTGGCGCAGTGCCAAGTGGGAAAGGGTGGTGTCGAGGCTGAAGGCAGCAGGAAAGCCCGCAGTCCCCAGGTCTGTGCGGCTACGCAAGCGGTTCCCAAAGAGCTTTAGAACAAGGCATAGTTTTCCCTGCTGGCTCTTTGGGCGGGGGACCCATCTCCAGCCACAGGCCATTTTTGTGCCTAGCGCGGCGCCAAGTGGGAAAGGGTGGTGTCGAGGCTGAAGGCAGCAGGAAAGCCCGCAGTCCCCAGGTCTGTGGGGCTACGCAAGCGGTTCCCAAAGAGCTTTAGAACAAGGCATAGTTTTCCCTGATGGCTCTTTGGGCGGGGGACCCATCTCCAGACATATGGCCATTTTTGAGCCTGGCGCGGCGCCAAGTGGGAAAGGGTGGTGTCGAGGCTGAAGGCAGCAGGAAAGCCTGCAGCCCCCAGGTCTGTGGGGCTACACAAGCGGTTCCCAAAGAGCTTTAGAACAAGGCATAGTTTTCCCTGCTGGCTCTTTGGACGGGGGACCCATCTCCAGCCGTATGGCCATTTTTGAGCCTGGCGCGGCGCCAAGTGGGAAAGGGTGGCTTTGAGGCTGAAGGCAGCAGGAAAGCCTGCAGGCCCCAGGTCTGTGGGGCTACGCAAGCGGTTCCCAAAGAGCTTTAGAACAAGGCATAGTTTTCCCTGCTGGCTCTTTGGGCGGGGGACCCATCTCCAGCCATAGGCCATTTTTGTGCCTAGCGCGGCGCCAGGTGGGAAAGGGTGGCTTTGAGGCTGAAGGCAGCAGGAAAGCCCGCAGCCCCCAGGTCTGTGGGGCTACGCAAGCGGTTCCCAAAGAGCTTTAGAACAAGGCATAGTTTTCCCTGCTGGCTCTTTGGGCGGGGGACCCATCTCCAGCCGTATGGCCATTTTTGTGCCTGGCGCGGCGCCAAGTGGGAAAGGGTGGTTTTGAGGCTGAAGGCAGCAGGAAAGCCTGCAGGCCTGAGGTCTGTGGGGCTACGCAAGCGGTTCCCAAAGAGCTTTAGAACAAGGCATAGTTTTCCCTGATGGCTCTTTGGGCATGGGACCCATCTCCAGCCATAGGCCATTTTTGTGCCTGGCGCAGTGCCAAGTGGGAAAGGGTGGTGTCGAGTCTGAAGGCAGCAGGAAAGCCCGCAGCCCCCAGGTCTGTGCGGCTACGCAAGCGGTTCCCAAAGAGCTTTAGAACAAGGCATAGTTTTCCCTGCTGGCTCTTTGGGCGGGGGACCCATCTCCAGCCGTATGGCCATTTTTGTGCCTGGCGCGGCGCCAAGTGGGAAAGGGTGCTGTCGAGGCTGAAGGCAGCAGGAAAGCCCGCAGCCCCCAGGTCTGTGGGGCTACGCAAGCGGTTCCCAAAGAGCTTTAGAACAAGGCATAGTTTTCCCTGATGGCTCTTTGGGCATGGGACCCATCTCCAGCCATAGGCCATTTTTGTGCCTGATAGGGCGCGAAGTGGGAAAGGGTGGCTTTGAGGCTGAAGGCAGCAGCAAAGCCTGCAGCCCCCAGGTCTGTGGGGCTATGCAAGCGGTTCCCAAAGAGCTTTAGAACAAGGCCTAGTTTTCCCTGCTGGCTCTTTGGGCGGGGGACCCATCTCCAGCCGTATGGCCATTTTTGTGCCTGGCGCAGCGCCAAGTGGGAAAGGGTGCTGTCGAGTCTGAAGGCAGCAGGAAAGCCTGCAGCCCCCAGGTCTGTGCGGCTACGCAAGTGGTTCCCAAAGAGCTTTAGAACAAGGCATAGTTTTCCCTGCTTGTTCTTTGGGCGGGGGACCCATCTCCAGCCGTATGGCCATTTTTGTGCCTGGCGCGGTGCGTAGTGGGAAAGGGTGGTTTTGAGGCTGAAGGCAGCAGGAAAGCCCGCAGCCCCCAGGTCTGTGGGGCTACGCAAGCGGTTCCCAAAGAGCTTTAGAACAAGGCATAGTTTTCCCTGCTGGCTCTTTGGGCGGGGGACCCATCTCCAGCCGTATGGCCATTTTTCTGCATGGCCAGGGGCCAAGTGGGAAAGGGTGGTGTCGAGGCTGAAGGCAGCAGGAAGGCCCACAGCCCCCAGGTCTGTGCGGCTACGCAAGCGGTTCCCAAAGAGCTTTAGAACAAGGCATAGTTTTCCCTGCTGGCTCTTTGGGCGGGGGACCCATCTCCAGCCATAGGCCATTTTTGTGCCTGGCGCAGTGCCAAGTGGGAAAGGGTGCTGTCGAGGCTGAAGGCAGCAGGAAAGCCTGCAGCCCCCAGATCTGTGCGGCTACGCAAGCGGTTCCCAAAGAGCTTTAGAACAAGGCATAGTTTTCCCTGCTGGCTCTTTGGGCGGGGGACCCATCTCCAGCCACAGGCCATTTTTGTGCCTAGCGCGGCGCCAAGTGGGAAAGGGTGGTGTCGAGGCTGAAGGCAGCAGGAAAGCCCGCAGTCCCCAGGTCTGTGGGGCTACGCAAGCGGTTCCCAAAGAGCTTTAGAACAAGGCATAGTTTTCCCTGATGGCTCTTTGGGCGGGGGACCCATCTCCAGCCGTATGGCCATTCTTGTGCCTGGCGCGGCGCCAAGTGGGAAAGGGTGGCTTTGAGGCTGAAGGCAGCAGGAAAGCCCGAAGCCCCCAGGTCTGTGGGGCTACGCAAGCGGTTCCCAAAGAGCTTTAGAACAAGGCATAGTTTTCCCTGCTGGCTCTTTGGGCGGGGGACCCATCTCCAGCCATAGGCCATTTTTGTGCCTGGCGCAGTGCCAAGTGGGAGAGGGTGGTGTCGAGTCTGAAGGCAGCAGGAAAGGCCGCAGCCCCCAGGTCTGTGCGGCTACGCAAGCGGTTCCCAAAGAGCTTTAGAACAAGGCATAGTTTTCCCTGCTGGCTCTTTGGGCGGGGGACCCATCTCCAGCCGTATGGCCATTTTTGTGCCTGGCGCGGAGCCAAGTGGGAAAGGGTGGTTTTGAGGCTGAAGGCAGCAGGAAAGCCTGCAGGCCCCAGGTCTGTGGGGCTACGCAAGCGGTTCCCAAAGAGCTTTAGAACAAGGCATAGTTTTCCCTGATGGCTCTTTGGGCATGGGACCCATCTCCAGCCGTATGGCCATTTTTGTGCCTGGCGCGACGCCAAGTGGGAAAGGGTGGTGTCAAGTCTGAAGGCAGCAGGAAAGCCCGCAGCCCCCAGGTCTGTGGGGCTATGCAAGCGGTTCCCAAAGAGCTTTAGAACAAGGCATAGTTTTCCCTGCTGGCTCTTTGGGCATGGGACCCATCTCCAGCCATAGGCCATTTTTGTGCCTGGCGCAGTGCCAAGTGGGAAAGGGTGGTGTCGAGTCTGAAGGCAGCAGGAAAGCCCGCAGCCCCCAGGTCTGTGCGGCTACGCAAGCGGTTCCCAAAGAGCTTTAGAACAAGGCATAGTTTTCCCTGCTGGCTCTTTGGGCGGGGGACCCATCTCCAGCCGTATGGCCATTTTTGTGCCTGGCGCGGCGCCAAGTGGGAAAGGGTGGTGTCAAGTCTGAAGGCAGCAGGAAAGCCCGCAGCCCCCAGGTCTGTGCGGCTACGCAAGTGGTTCCCAAAGAGCTTTAGAACAAGGCATAGTTTTCCCTGCTGGCTCTTTGGGCATGGGACCCATCTCCAGCCGTATGGCCATTTTTGTGCCTGGTGCGACGCCAAGTGGGAAAGGGTGCTGTCGAGGCTGAAGGCAGCAGGAAAGCCCGCAGCCCCCAGGTCTGTGGGGCTACGCAAGCGGTTCCCAAAGAGCTTTAGAACAAGGCATAGTTTTCCCTGATGGCTCTTTGGGCGGGGGACCCATCTCCAGACATATGGCCATTTTTGAGCCTGGCGCGGCGCCAAGTGGGAAAGGGTGGTGTCGAGGCTGAAGGCAGCAGGAAAGCCTGCAGCCCCCAGGTCTGTGCGGCTACACAAGCGGTTCCCAAAGAGCTTTAGAACAAGGCATAGTTTTCCCTGCTGGCTCTTTGGGCGGGGGACCCATCTCCAGCCGTATGGCCATTTTTGTGCCTGGCGCGGCGCCAAGTGGGAAAGGGTGGCTTTGAGGCTGAAGGCAGCAGGAAAGCCCGAAGCCCCCAGGTCTGTGGGGCTACGCAAGCGGTTCCCAAAGAGCTTTAGAACAAGGCATAGTTTTCCCTGCTGGCTCTTTGGGCGGGGGACCCATCTCCAGCCATAGGCCATTTTTGTGCCTAGCGCGGCGCCAGGTGGGAAAGGGTGGCTTTGAGGCTGAAGGCAGCAGGAAAGCCCGCAGCCCCCAGGTCTGTGGGGCTACGCAAGCGGTTCCCAAAGAGCTTTAGAACAAGGCATAGTTTTCCCTGCTGGCTCTTTGGGCGGGGGACCCATCTCCAGCCGTATGGCCATTTTTGTGCCTGGTGCGGCGCCAAGTGGGAAAGGGTGGTTTTGAGGCTGAAGGCAGCAGGAAAGCCTGCAGGCCCCAGGTCTGTGGGGCTACGCAAGCGGTTCCCAAAGAGCTTTAGAACAAGGCATAGTTTTCCCTGATGGCTCTTTGGGCATGGGACCCATCTCCAGCCATAGGCCATTTTTGTGCCTGGCGCAGTGCCAAGTGGGAAAGGGTGGTGTCGAGTCTGAAGGCAGCAGGAAAGCCCGCAGCCCCCAGGTCTGTGGGGCTACGCAAGCGGTTCCCAAAGAGCTTTAGAACAAGGCATAGTTTTCCCTGCTGGCTCTTTGGGCGGGGGACCCATCTCCAGCCGTATGGCCATTTTTGTGCCTGGCGCGGCGCCAAGTGGGAAAGGGTGGTGTCAAGTCTGAAGGCAGCAGGAAAGCCCGCAGCCCCCAGGTCTGTGCGGCTACGCAAGTGGTTCCCAAAGAGCTTTAGAACAAGGCATAGTTTTCCCTGCTGGCTCTTTGGGCATGGGACCCATCTCCAGCCGTATGGCCATTTTTGTGCCTGGTGCGACGCCAAGTGGGAAAGGGTGCTGTCGAGGCTGAAGGCAGCAGGAAAGCCCGCAGCCCCCAGGTCTGTGGGGCTACGCAAGCGGTTCCCAAAGAGCTTTAGAACAAGGCATAGTTTTCCCTGATGGCTCTTTGGGCATGGGACCCATCTCCAGCCATAGGCCATTTTTGTGCCTGATAGGGCGCGAAGTGGGAAAGGGTGGCTTTGAGGCTGAAGGCAGCAGCAAAGCCTGCAGCCCCCAGGTCTGTGGGGCTATGCAAGCGGTTCCCAAAGAGCTTTAGAACAAGGCCTAGTTTTCCCTGCTGGCTCTTTGGGCGGGGGACCCATCTCCAGCCGTATGGCCATTTTTGTGCCTGGCGCAGCGCCAAGTGGGAAAGGGTGCTGTCGAGGCTGAAGGCAGCAGGAAAGCCTGCAGCCCCCAGGTCTGTGGGGCTACGCAAGCGGTTCCCAAAGAGCTTTAGAAAAAGGCATAGTTTTCCCTGCTTGTTCTTTGGGCGGGGGACCCATCTCCAGCCATAGGCCATTTTTGTGCCTGGCGCAGTGCCAAGTGGGAGAGGGTGGTGTCGAGTCTGAAGGCAGCAGGAAAGCCCGCAGCCCCCAGGTCTGTGGGGCTACGCAAGCGGTTCCCAAAGAGCTTTAGAACAAGGCATAGTTTTCCCTGCTGGCTCTTTGGGCGGGGGACCCATCTCCAGCCGTATGGCCATTTTTGTGCCTAGCGCGGTGCGTAGTGGGAAAGGGTGGTTTTGAGGCTGAAGGCAGCAGGAAAGCCCGCAGCCCCCAGGTCTGTGGGGCTACGCAAGCGGTTCCCAAAGAGCTTTAGAACAAGGCCTAGTTTTCCCTGCTGGCTCTTTGGGCGGGGGACCCATCTCCAGCCGTATGGCCATTTTTGTGCCTGGCGCAGCGCCAAGTGGGAAAGGGTGGTGTCGAGGCTGAAGGCAGCAGGAAAGCCTGCAGCCCCCAGGTCTGTGCGGCTACGCAAGTGGTTCCCAAAGAGCTTTAGAACAAGGCATAGTTTTCCCTGCTTGTTCTTTGGGCGGGGGACCCATCTCCAGCCATAGGCCATTTTTGTGCCTGGCGCAGTGCCAAGTGGGAGAGGGTGGTGTCGAGTCTGAAGGCAGCAGGAAAGGCCGCAGCCCCCAGGTCTGTGCGGCTACGCAAGCGGTTCCCAAAGAGCTTTAGAACAAGGCATAGTTTTCCCTGCTGGCTCTTTGGGCGGGGGACCCATCTCCAGCCGTATGGCCATTTTTGTGCCTGGCGCGGTGCGTAGTGGGAAAGGGTGGTTTTGAGGCTGAAGGCAGCAGGAAAGCCCGCAGCCCCCAGGTCTGTGGGGCTACGCAAGCGGTTCCCAAAGAGCTTTAGAACAAGGCATAGTTTTCCCTGCTGGCTCTTTGGGCGGGGGACCCATCTCCAGCCATAGGCCATTTTTGTGCCTGGCGCAGTGCCAAGTGGGAAAGGGTGCTGTCGAGGCTGAAGGCAGCAGGAAAGCCTGCAGCCCCCAGGTCTGTGCGGCTACGCAAGCGCTTCCCAAAGAGCTTTAGAACAAGGCATAGTTTTCCCTGCTGGCTCTTTGGGCGGGGGACCCATCTCCAGCCACAGGCCATTTTTGTGCCTAGCGCGGCGCCAAGTGGGAAAGGGTGGTGTCGAGGCTGAAGGCAGCAGGAAAGCCCGCAGTCCCCAGGTCTGTGGGGCTACGCAAGCGGTTCCCAAAGAGCTTTAGAACAAGGCATAGTTTTCCCTGATGGCTCTTTGGGCGGGGGACCCATCTCCAGCCGTATGGCCATTTTTGTGCCTGGCGCGGCGCCAAGTGGGAAAGGGTGGTTTTGAGGCTGAAGGCAGCAGGAAAGCCTGCAGGCCCCAGGTCTGTGGGGCTACGCAAGCGGTTCCCAAAGAGCTTTAGAACAAGGCATAGTTTTCCCTGAGGGCTCTTTGGGCATGGGACCCATCTCCAGCCGTATGGCCATTTTTGTGCCTGGCGCGACGCCAAGTGGGAAAGGGTGGTGTCAAGTCTGAAGGCAGCAGGAAAGCCCGCAGCCCCCAGGTCTGTGGGGCTATGCAAGCGGTTCCCAAAGAGCTTTAGAACAAGGCATAGTTTTCCCTGCGGGCTCTTTGGGCATGGGACCCATCTCCAGCCATAGGCCATTTTTGTGCCTGGCGCAGTGCCAAGTGGGAAAGGGTGGTGTCGAGTCTGAAGGCAGCAGGAAAGCCCGCAGCCCCCAGGTCTGTGGGGCTACGCAAGCGGTTCCCAAAGAGCTTTAGAACAAGGCATAGTTTTCCCTGCTGGCTCTTTGGGCGGGGGACCCATCTCCAGCCGTATGGCCATTTTTGTGCCTGGCGCGGCGCCAAGTGGGAAAGGGTGGTGTCAAGTCTGAAGGCAGCAGGAAAGCCCGCAGCCCCCAGGTCTGTGCGGCTACGCAAGTGGTTCCCAAAGAGCTTTAGAACAAGGCATAGTTTTCCCTGCTGGCTCTTTGGGCATGGGACCCATCTCCAGCCGTATGGCCATTTTTGTGCCTGGTGCGACGCCAAGTGGGAAAGGGTGCTATCGAGGCTGAAGGCAGCAGGAAAGCCCGCAGCCCCCAGGTCTGTGGGGCTACGCAAGCGGTTCCCAAAGAGCTTTAGAACAAGGCATAGTTTTCCCTGATGGCTCTTTGGGCGGGGGACCCATCTCCAGACATATGGCCATTTTTGAGCCTGGCGCGGCGCCAAGTGGGAAAGGGTGGTGTCGAGGCTGAAGGCAGCAGGAAAGCCTGCAGCCCCCAGGTCTGTGCGGCTACACAAGCGGTTCCCAAAGAGCTTTAGAACAAGGCATAGTTTTCCCTGCTGGCTCTTTGGGCGGGGGACCCATCTCCAGCCGTATGGCCATTTTTGTGCCTGATGCGGCGCCAAGTGGGAAAGGGTGGTTTTGAGGCTGAAGGCAGCAGGAAAGCCCGAAGCCCCCAGGTCTGTGGGGCTACGCAAGCGGTTCCCAAAGAGCTTTAGAACAAGGCATAGTTTTCCCTGCTGGCTCTTTGGGCGGGGGACCCATCTCCAGCCATAGGCCATTTTTGTGCCTAGCGCGGCGCCAGGTGGGAAAGGGTGGCTTTGAGGCTGAAGGCAGCAGGAAAGCCTGCAGCCCCCAGGTCTGTGGGGCTACGCAAGCGGTTCCCAAAGAGCTTTAGAACAAGGCATAGTTTTCCCTGATGGCTCTTTGGGCGGGGGACCCATCTCCAGCCGTATGGCCATTTTTGTGCCTGGCGCGGCGCCAAGTGGGAAAGGGTGGTGTCAAGTCTGAAGGCAGCAGGAAAGCCCGCAGCCCCCAGGTCTGTGCGGCTACGCAAGTGGTTCCCAAAGAGCTTTAGAACAAGGCATAGTTTTCCCTGCTGGCTCTTTGGGCATGGGACCCATCTCCAGCCGTATGGCCATTTTTGTGCCTGGTGCGACGCCAAGTGGGAAAGGGTGCTGTCGAGGCTGAAGGCAGCAGGAAAGCCCGCAGCCCCCAGGTCTGTGGGGCTACGCAAGCGGTTCCCAAAGAGCTTTAGAACAAGGCATAGTTTTCCCTGATGGCTCTTTGGGCATGGGACCCATCTCCAGCCATAGGCCATTTTTGTGCCTGATAGGGCGCGAAGTGGGAAAGGGTGGCTTTGAGGCTGAAGGCAGCAGCAAAGCCTGCAGCCCCCAGGTCTGTGGGGCTATGCAAGCGGTTCCCAAAGAGCTTTAGAACAAGGCCTAGTTTTCCCTGCTGGCTCTTTGGGCGGGGGACCCATCTCCAGCCGTATGGCCATTTTTGTGCCTGGCGCAGCGCCAAGTGGGAAAGGGTGCTGTCGAGGCTGAAGGCAGCAGGAAAGCCTGCAGCCCCCAGGTCTGTGGGGCTACGCAAGCGGTTCCCAAAGAGCTTTAGAAAAAGGCATAGTTTTCCCTGCTTGTTCTTTGGGCGGGGGACCCATCTCCAGCCATAGGCCATTTTTGTGCCTGGCGCAGTGCCAAGTGGGAGAGGGTGGTGTCGAGTCTGAAGGCAGCAGGAAAGCCCGCAGCCCCCAGGTCTGTGGGGCTACGCAAGCGGTTCCCAAAGAGCTTTAGAACAAGGCATAGTTTTCCCTGCTGGCTCTTTGGGCGGGGGACCCATCTCCAGCCGTATGGCCATTTTTGTGCCTAGCGCGGTGCGTAGTGGGAAAGGGTGGTTTTGAGGCTGAAGGCAGCAGGAAAGCCCGCAGCCCCCAGGTCTGTGGGGCTACGCAAGCGGTTCCCAAAGAGCTTTAGAACAAGGCCTAGTTTTCCCTGCTGGCTCTTTGGGCGGGGGACCCATCTCCAGCCGTATGGCCATTTTTGTGCCTGGCGCAGCGCCAAGTGGGAAAGGGTGGTGTCGAGGCTGAAGGCAGCAGGAAAGCCTGCAGCCCCCAGGTCTGTGCGGCTACGCAAATGGTTCCCAAAGAGCTTTAGAACAAGGCATAGTTTTCCCTGCTTGTTCTTTGGGCGGGGGACCCATCTCCAGCCATAGGCCATTTTTGTGCCTGGCGCAGTGCCAAGTGGGAGAGGGTGGTGTCGAGTCTGAAGGCAGCAGGAAAGGCCGCAGCCCCCAGGTCTGTGCGGCTACGCAAGCGGTTCCCAAAGAGCTTTAGAACAAGGCATAGTTTTCCCTGCTGGCTCTTTGGGCATGGGACCCATCTCCAGCCGTATGGCCATTTTTGTGCCTGGTGCGACGCCAAGTGGGAAAGGGTGCTGTCGAGGCTGAAGGCAGCAGGAAAGCCCGCAGCCCCCAGGTCTGTGGGGCTACGCAAGCGGTTCCCAAAGAGCTTTAGAACAAGGCATAGTTTTCCCTGATGGCTCTTTGGGCATGGGACCCATCTCCAGCCATAGGCCATTTTTGTGCCTGATAGGGCGCGAAGTGGGAAAGGGTGGCTTTGAGGCTGAAGGCAGCAGCAAAGCCTGCAGCCCCCAGGTCTGTGGGGCTATGCAAGCGGTTCCCAAAGAGCTTTAGAACAAGGCCTAGTTTTCCCTGCTGGCTCTTTGGGCGGGGGACCCATCTCCAGCCGTATGGCCATTTTTGTGCCTGGCGCAGCGCCAAGTGGGAAAGGGTGCTGTCGAGGCTGAAGGCAGCAGGAAAGCCTGCAGCCCCCAGGTCTGTGGGGCTACGCAAGCGGTTCCCAAAGAGCTTTAGAAAAAGGCATAGTTTTCCCTGCTTGTTCTTTGGGCGGGGGACCCATCTCCAGCCATAGGCCATTTTTGTGCCTGGCGCAGTGCCAAGTGGGAGAGGGTGGTGTCGAGTCTGAAGGCAGCAGGAAAGCCCGCAGCCCCCAGGTCTGTGGGGCTACGCAAGCGGTTCCCAAAGAGCTTTAGAACAAGGCATAGTTTTCCCTGCTGGCTCTTTGGGCGGGGGACCCATCTCCAGCCGTATGGCCATTTTTGTGCCTAGCGCGGTGCGTAGTGGGAAAGGGTGGTTTTGAGGCTGAAGGCAGCAGGAAAGCCCGCAGCCCCCAGGTCTGTGGGGCTACGCAAGCGGTTCCCAAAGAGCTTTAGAACAAGGCCTAGTTTTCCCTGCTGGCTCTTTGGGCGGGGGACCCATCTCCAGCCGTATGGCCATTTTTGTGCCTGGCGCAGCGCCAAGTGGGAAAGGGTGGTGTCGAGGCTGAAGGCAGCAGGAAAGCCTGCAGCCCCCAGGTCTGTGCGGCTACGCAAATGGTTCCCAAAGAGCTTTAGAACAAGGCATAGTTTTCCCTGCTTGTTCTTTGGGCGGGGGACCCATCTCCAGCCATAGGCCATTTTTGTGCCTGGCGCAGTGCCAAGTGGGAGAGGGTGGTGTCGAGTCTGAAGGCAGCAGGAAAGGCCGCAGCCCCCAGGTCTGTGCGGCTACGCAAGCGGTTCCCAAAGAGCTTTAGAACAAGGCATAGTTTTCCCTGCTGGCTCTTTGGGCGGGGGACCCATCTCCAGACATATGGCCATTTTTGAGCCTGGCGCGGCGCCAAGTGGGAAAGGGTGGTGTCGAGGCTGAAGGCAGCAGGAAAGCCTGCAGCCCCCAGGTCTGTGCGGCTACACAAGCGGTTCCCAAAGAGCTTTAGAACAAGGCATAGTTTTCCCTGCTGGCTCTTTGGGCGGGGGACCCATCTCCAGCCGTATGGCCATTTTTGTGCCTGATGCGGCGCCAAGTGGGAAAGGGTGGTTTTGAGGCTGAAGGCAGCAGGAAAGCCCGAAGCCCCCAGGTCTGTGGGGCTACGCAAGCGGTTCCCAAAGAGCTTTAGAACAAGGCATAGTTTTCCCTGCTGGCTCTTTGGGCGGGGGACCCATCTCCAGCCATAGGCCATTTTTGTGCCTAGCGCGGCGCCAGGTGGGAAAGGGTGGCTTTGAGGCTGAAGGCAGCAGGAAAGCCTGCAGCCCCCAGGTCTGTGGGGCTACGCAAGCGGTTCCCAAAGAGCTTTAGAACAAGGCATAGTTTTCCCTGATGGCTCTTTGGGCGGGGGACCCATCTCCAGCCGTATGGCCATTTTTGTGCCTGGCGCGGCGCCAAGTGGGAAAGGGTGGTGTCAAGTCTGAAGGCAGCAGGAAAGCCCGCAGCCCCCAGGTCTGTGCGGCTACGCAAGTGGTTCCCAAAGAGCTTTAGAACAAGGCATAGTTTTCCCTGCTGGCTCTTTGGGCATGGGACCCATCTCCAGCCGTATGGCCATTTTTGTGCCTGGTGCGACGCCAAGTGGGAAAGGGTGCTGTCGAGGCTGAAGGCAGCAGGAAAGCCCGCAGCCCCCAGGTCTGTGGGGCTACGCAAGCGGTTCCCAAAGAGCTTTAGAACAAGGCATAGTTTTCCCTGATGGCTCTTTGGGCATGGGACCCATCTCCAGCCATAGGCCATTTTTGTGCCTGATAGGGCGCGAAGTGGGAAAGGGTGGCTTTGAGGCTGAAGGCAGCAGCAAAGCCTGCAGCCCCCAGGTCTGTGGGGCTATGCAAGCGGTTCCCAAAGAGCTTTAGAACAAGGCCTAGTTTTCCCTGCTGGCTCTTTGGGCGGGGGACCCATCTCCAGCCGTATGGCCATTTTTGTGCCTGGCGCAGCGCCAAGTGGGAAAGGGTGGCTTTGAGGCTGAAGGCAGCAGGAAAGCCTGCAGCCCCCAGGTCTGTGGGGCTACGCAAGCGGTTCCCAAAGAGCTTTAGAACAAGGCATAGTTTTCCCTGCTTGTTCTTTGGGCGGGGGACCCATCTCCAGCCATAGGCCATTTTTGTGCCTGGCGCAGTGCCAAGTGGGAGAGGGTGGTGTCGAGTCTGAAGGCAGCAGGAAAGCCTGCAGCCCCCAGGTCTGTGCGGCTACGCAAGTGGTTCCCAAAGAGCTTTAGAACAAGGCATAGTTTTCCCTGCTGGCTCTTTGGGCATGGGACCCATCTCCAGCCGTATGGCCATTTTTGTGCCTGGTGCGACGCCAAGTGGGAAAGGGTGCTATCGAGGCTGAAGGCAGCAGGAAAGCCCGCAGCCCCCAGGTCTGTGGGGCTACGCAAGCGGTTCCCAAAGAGCTTTAGAACAAGGCATAGTTTTCCCTGATGGCTCTTTGGGCGGGGGACCCATCTCCAGACATATGGCCATTTTTGAGCCTGGCGCGGCGCCAAGTGGGAAAGGGTGGTGTCGAGGCTGAAGGCAGCAGGAAAGCCTGCAGCCCCCAGGTCTGTGCGGCTACACAAGCGGTTCCCAAAGAGCTTTAGAACAAGGCATAGTTTTCCCTGCTGGCTCTTTGGGCGGGGGACCCATCTCCAGCCGTATGGCCATTTTTGTGCCTGATGCGGCGCCAAGTGGGAAAGGGTGGTTTTGAGGCTGAAGGCAGCAGGAAAGCCCGAAGCCCCCAGGTCTGTGGGGCTACGCAAGCGGTTCCCAAAGAGCTTTAGAACAAGGCATAGTTTTCCCTGCTGGCTCTTTGGGCGGGGGACCCATCTCCAGCCATAGGCCATTTTTGTGCCTAGCGCGGCGCCAGGTGGGAAAGGGTGGCTTTGAGGCTGAAGGCAGCAGGAAAGCCTGCAGCCCCCAGGTCTGTGGGGCTACGCAAGCGGTTCCCAAAGAGCTTTAGAACAAGGCATAGTTTTCCCTGATGGCTCTTTGGGCGGGGGACCCATCTCCAGCCGTATGGCCATTTTTGTGCCTGGCGCGGCGCCAAGTGGGAAAGGGTGGTGTCAAGTCTGAAGGCAGCAGGAAAGCCCGCAGCCCCCAGGTCTGTGCGGCTACGCAAGTGGTTCCCAAAGAGCTTTAGAACAAGGCATAGTTTTCCCTGCTGGCTCTTTGGGCATGGGACCCATCTCCAGCCGTATGGCCATTTTTGTGCCTGGTGCGACGCCAAGTGGGAAAGGGTGCTGTCGAGGCTGAAGGCAGCAGGAAAGCCCGCAGCCCCCAGGTCTGTGGGGCTACGCAAGCGGTTCCCAAAGAGCTTTAGAACAAGGCATAGTTTTCCCTGATGGCTCTTTGGGCATGGGACCCATCTCCAGCCATAGGCCATTTTTGTGCCTGATAGGGCGCGAAGTGGGAAAGGGTGGCTTTGAGGCTGAAGGCAGCAGCAAAGCCTGCAGCCCCCAGGTCTGTGGGGCTATGCAAGCGGTTCCCAAAGAGCTTTAGAACAAGGCCTAGTTTTCCCTGCTGGCTCTTTGGGCGGGGGACCCATCTCCAGCCGTATGGCCATTTTTGTGCCTGGCGCAGCGCCAAGTGGGAAAGGGTGCTGTCGAGGCTGAAGGCAGCAGGAAAGCCTGCAGCCCCCAGGTCTGTGGGGCTACGCAAGCGGTTCCCAAAGAGCTTTAGAAAAAGGCATAGTTTTCCCTGCTTGTTCTTTGGGCGGGGGACCCATCTCCAGCCATAGGCCATTTTTGTGCCTGGCGCAGTGCCAAGTGGGAGAGGGTGGTGTCGAGTCTGAAGGCAGCAGGAAAGCCCGCAGCCCCCAGGTCTGTGGGGCTACGCAAGCGGTTCCCAAAGAGCTTTAGAACAAGGCATAGTTTTCCCTGCTGGCTCTTTGGGCGGGGGACCCATCTCCAGCCGTATGGCCATTTTTGTGCCTAGCGCGGTGCGTAGTGGGAAAGGGTGGTTTTGAGGCTGAAGGCAGCAGGAAAGCCCGCAGCCCCCAGGTCTGTGGGGCTACGCAAGCGGTTCCCAAAGAGCTTTAGAACAAGGCCTAGTTTTCCCTGCTGGCTCTTTGGGCGGGGGACCCATCTCCAGCCGTATGGCCATTTTTGTGCCTGGCGCAGCGCCAAGTGGGAAAGGGTGGTGTCGAGGCTGAAGGCAGCAGGAAAGCCTGCAGCCCCCAGGTCTGTGCGGCTACGCAAATGGTTCCCAAAGAGCTTTAGAACAAGGCATAGTTTTCCCTGCTTGTTCTTTGGGCGGGGGACCCATCTCCAGCCATAGGCCATTTTTGTGCCTGGCGCAGTGCCAAGTGGGAGAGGGTGGTGTCGAGTCTGAAGGCAGCAGGAAAGGCCGCAGCCCCCAGGTCTGTGCGGCTACGCAAGCGGTTCCCAAAGAGCTTTAGAACAAGGCATAGTTTTCCCTGCTGGCTCTTTGGGCATGGGACCCATCTCCAGCCGTATGGCCATTTTTGTGCCTGGTGCGACGCCAAGTGGGAAAGGGTGCTGTCGAGGCTGAAGGCAGCAGGAAAGCCCGCAGCCCCCAGGTCTGTGGGGCTACGCAAGCGGTTCCCAAAGAGCTTTAGAACAAGGCATAGTTTTCCCTGATGGCTCTTTGGGCATGGGACCCATCTCCAGCCATAGGCCATTTTTGTGCCTGATAGGGCGCGAAGTGGGAAAGGGTGGCTTTGAGGCTGAAGGCAGCAGCAAAGCCTGCAGCCCCCAGGTCTGTGGGGCTATGCAAGCGGTTCCCAAAGAGCTTTAGAACAAGGCCTAGTTTTCCCTGCTGGCTCTTTGGGCGGGGGACCCATCTCCAGCCGTATGGCCATTTTTGTGCCTGGCGCAGCGCCAAGTGGGAAAGGGTGCTGTCGAGGCTGAAGGCAGCAGGAAAGCCTGCAGCCCCCAGGTCTGTGGGGCTACGCAAGCGGTTCCCAAAGAGCTTTAGAAAAAGGCATAGTTTTCCCTGCTTGTTCTTTGGGCGGGGGACCCATCTCCAGCCATAGGCCATTTTTGTGCCTGGCGCAGTGCCAAGTGGGAGAGGGTGGTGTCGAGTCTGAAGGCAGCAGGAAAGCCCGCAGCCCCCAGGTCTGTGGGGC
This sequence comes from Rissa tridactyla, assembly GCF_028500815.1. Taxonomy (NCBI): domain Eukaryota; kingdom Metazoa; phylum Chordata; class Aves; order Charadriiformes; family Laridae; genus Rissa; species Rissa tridactyla. The sequence continues at coordinate 105,357 of NW_026529517.1, forward strand.
TACGCAAGCGGTTCCCAAAGAGCTTTAGAACAAGGCATAGTTTTCCCTGCTGGCTCTTTGGGCGGGGGACCCATCTCCAGCCGTATGGCCATTTTTGTGCCTAGCGCGGTGCGTAGTGGGAAAGGGTGGTTTTGAGGCTGAAGGCAGCAGGAAAGCCCGCAGCCCCCAGGTCTGTGGGGCTACGCAAGCGGTTCCCAAAGAGCTTTAGAACAAGGCCTAGTTTTCCCTGCTGGCTCTTTGGGCGGGGGACCCATCTCCAGCCGTATGGCCATTTTTGTGCCTGGCGCAGCGCCAAGTGGGAAAGGGTGGTGTCGAGGCTGAAGGCAGCAGGAAAGCCTGCAGCCCCCAGGTCTGTGCGGCTACGCAAATGGTTCCCAAAGAGCTTTAGAACAAGGCATAGTTTTCCCTGCTTGTTCTTTGGGCGGGGGACCCATCTCCAGCCATAGGCCATTTTTGTGCCTGGCGCAGTGCCAAGTGGGAGAGGGTGGTGTCGAGTCTGAAGGCAGCAGGAAAGGCCGCAGCCCCCAGGTCTGTGCGGCTACGCAAGCGGTTCCCAAAGAGCTTTAGAACAAGGCATAGTTTTCCCTGCTGGCTCTTTGGGCGGGGGACCCATCTCCAGACATATGGCCATTTTTGAGCCTGGCGCGGCGCCAAGTGGGAAAGGGTGGTGTCGAGGCTGAAGGCAGCAGGAAAGCCTGCAGCCCCCAGGTCTGTGCGGCTACACAAGCGGTTCCCAAAGAGCTTTAGAACAAGGCATAGTTTTCCCTGCTGGCTCTTTGGGCGGGGGACCCATCTCCAGCCGTATGGCCATTTTTGTGCCTGATGCGGCGCCAAGTGGGAAAGGGTGGTTTTGAGGCTGAAGGCAGCAGGAAAGCCCGAAGCCCCCAGGTCTGTGGGGCTACGCAAGCGGTTCCCAAAGAGCTTTAGAACAAGGCATAGTTTTCCCTGCTGGCTCTTTGGGCGGGGGACCCATCTCCAGCCATAGGCCATTTTTGTGCCTAGCGCGGCGCCAGGTGGGAAAGGGTGGCTTTGAGGCTGAAGGCAGCAGGAAAGCCTGCAGCCCCCAGGTCTGTGGGGCTACGCAAGCGGTTCCCAAAGAGCTTTAGAACAAGGCATAGTTTTCCCTGATGGCTCTTTGGGCGGGGGACCCATCTCCAGCCGTATGGCCATTTTTGTGCCTGGCGCGGCGCCAAGTGGGAAAGGGTGGTGTCAAGTCTGAAGGCAGCAGGAAAGCCCGCAGCCCCCAGGTCTGTGCGGCTACGCAAGTGGTTCCCAAAGAGCTTTAGAACAAGGCATAGTTTTCCCTGCTGGCTCTTTGGGCATGGGACCCATCTCCAGCCGTATGGCCATTTTTGTGCCTGGTGCGACGCCAAGTGGGAAAGGGTGCTGTCGAGGCTGAAGGCAGCAGGAAAGCCCGCAGCCCCCAGGTCTGTGGGGCTACGCAAGCGGTTCCCAAAGAGCTTTAGAACAAGGCATAGTTTTCCCTGATGGCTCTTTGGGCATGGGACCCATCTCCAGCCATAGGCCATTTTTGTGCCTGATAGGGCGCGAAGTGGGAAAGGGTGGCTTTGAGGCTGAAGGCAGCAGCAAAGCCTGCAGCCCCCAGGTCTGTGGGGCTATGCAAGCGGTTCCCAAAGAGCTTTAGAACAAGGCCTAGTTTTCCCTGCTGGCTCTTTGGGCGGGGGACCCATCTCCAGCCGTATGGCCATTTTTGTGCCTGGCGCAGCGCCAAGTGGGAAAGGGTGCTGTCGAGGCTGAAGGCAGCAGGAAAGCCTGCAGCCCCCAGGTCTGTGGGGCTACGCAAGCGGTTCCCAAAGAGCTTTAGAAAAAGGCATAGTTTTCCCTGCTTGTTCTTTGGGCGGGGGACCCATCTCCAGCCATAGGCCATTTTTGTGCCTGGCGCAGTGCCAAGTGGGAGAGGGTGGTGTCGAGTCTGAAGGCAGCAGGAAAGCCCGCAGCCCCCAGGTCTGTGGGGCTACGCAAGCGGTTCCCAAAGAGCTTTAGAACAAGGCATAGTTTTCCCTGCTGGCTCTTTGGGCGGGGGACCCATCTCCAGCCGTATGGCCATTTTTGTGCCTAGCGCGGTGCGTAGTGGGAAAGGGTGGTTTTGAGGCTGAAGGCAGCAGGAAAGCCCGCAGCCCCCAGGTCTGTGGGGCTACGCAAGCGGTTCCCAAAGAGCTTTAGAACAAGGCCTAGTTTTCCCTGCTGGCTCTTTGGGCGGGGGACCCATCTCCAGCCGTATGGCCATTTTTGTGCCTGGCGCAGCGCCAAGTGGGAAAGGGTGGTGTCGAGGCTGAAGGCAGCAGGAAAGCCTGCAGCCCCCAGGTCTGTGCGGCTACGCAAGTGGTTCCCAAAGAGCTTTAGAACAAGGCATAGTTTTCCCTGCTTGTTCTTTGGGCGGGGGACCCATCTCCAGCCATAGGCCATTTTTGTGCCTGGCGCAGTGCCAAGTGGGAGAGGGTGGTGTCGAGTCTGAAGGCAGCAGGAAAGGCCGCAGCCCCCAGGTCTGTGCGGCTACGCAAGCGGTTCCCAAAGAGCTTTAGAACAAGGCATAGTTTTCCCTGCTGGCTCTTTGGGCGGGGGACCCATCTCCAGCCGTATGGCCATTTTTGTGCCTGGCGCGGTGCGTAGTGGGAAAGGGTGGTTTTGAGGCTGAAGGCAGCAGGAAAGCCCGCAGCCCCCAGGTCTGTGGGGCTACGCAAGCGGTTCCCAAAGAGCTTTAGAACAAGGCATAGTTTTCCCTGCTGGCTCTTTGGGCGGGGGACCCATCTCCAGCCATAGGCCATTTTTGTGCCTGGCGCAGTGCCAAGTGGGAAAGGGTGCTGTCGAGGCTGAAGGCAGCAGGAAAGCCTGCAGCCCCCAGGTCTGTGCGGCTACGCAAGCGCTTCCCAAAGAGCATTAGAACAAGGCATAGTTTTCCCTGCTGGCTCTTTGGGCGGGGGACCCATCTCCAGCCACAGGCCATTTTTGTGCCTAGCGCGGCGCCAAGTGGGAAAGGGTGGTGTCGAGGCTGAAGGCAGCAGGAAAGCCCGCAGTCCCCAGGTCTGTGGGGCTACGCAAGCGGTTCCCAAAGAGCTTTAGAACAAGGCATAGTTTTCCCTGATGGCTCTTTGGGCGGGGGACCCATCTCCAGCCGTATGGCCATTTTTGTGCCTGGCGCGGCGCCAAGTGGGAAAGGGTGGTTTTGAGGCTGAAGGCAGCAGGAAAGCCTGCAGGCCCCAGGTCTGTGGGGCTACGCAAGCGGTTCCCAAAGAGCTTTAGAACAAGGCATAGTTTTCCCTGATGGCTCTTTGGGCATGGGACCCATCTCCAGCCGTATGGCCATTTTTGTGCCTGGCGCGACGCCAAGTGGGAAAGGGTGGTGTCAAGTCTGAAGGCAGCAGGAAAGCCCGCAGCCCCCAGGTCTGTGGGGCTATGCAAGCGGTTCCCAAAGAGCTTTAGAACAAGGCATAGTTTTCCCTGCGGGCTCTTTGGGCATGGGACCCATCTCCAGCCATAGGCCATTTTTGTGCCTGGCGCAGTGCCAAGTGGGAAAGGGTGGTGTCGAGTCTGAAGGCAGCAGGAAAGCCCGCAGCCCCCAGGTCTGTGGGGCTACGCAAGCGGTTCCCAAAGAGCTTTAGAACAAGGCATAGTTTTCCCTGCTGGCTCTTTGGGCGGGGGACCCATCTCCAGCCGTATGGCCATTTTTGTGCCTGGCGCGGCGCCAAGTGGGAAAGGGTGGTGTCAAGTCTGAAGGCAGCAGGAAAGCCCGCAGCCCCCAGGTCTGTGCGGCTACGCAAGTGGTTCCCAAAGAGCTTTAGAACAAGGCATAGTTTTCCCTGCTGGCTCTTTGGGCATGGGACCCATCTCCAGCCGTATGGCCATTTTTGTGCCTGGTGCGACGCCAAGTGGGAAAGGGTGCTATCGAGGCTGAAGGCAGCAGGAAAGCCCGCAGCCCCCAGGTCTGTGGGGCTACGCAAGCGGTTCCCAAAGAGCTTTAGAACAAGGCATAGTTTTCCCTGATGGCTCTTTGGGCGGGGGACCCATCTCCAGACATATGGCCATTTTTGAGCCTGGCGCGGCGCCAAGTGGGAAAGGGTGGTGTCGAGGCTGAAGGCAGCAGGAAAGCCTGCAGCCCCCAGGTCTGTGCGGCTACACAAGCGGTTCCCAAAGAGCTTTAGAACAAGGCATAGTTTTCCCTGCTGGCTCTTTGGGCGGGGGACCCATCTCCAGCCGTATGGCCATTTTTGTGCCTGATGCGGCGCCAAGTGGGAAAGGGTGGTTTTGAGGCTGAAGGCAGCAGGAAAGCCCGAAGCCCCCAGGTCTGTGGGGCTACGCAAGCGGTTCCCAAAGAGCTTTAGAACAAGGCATAGTTTTCCCTGCTGGCTCTTTGGGCGGGGGACCCATCTCCAGCCATAGGCCATTTTTGTGCCTAGCGCGGCGCCAGGTGGGAAAGGGTGGCTTTGAGGCTGAAGGCAGCAGGAAAGCCTGCAGCCCCCAGGTCTGTGGGGCTACGCAAGCGGTTCCCAAAGAGCTTTAGAACAAGGCATAGTTTTCCCTGATGGCTCTTTGGGCGGGGGACCCATCTCCAGCCGTATGGCCATTTTTGTGCCTGGCGCGGCGCCAAGTGGGAAAGGGTGGTTTTGAGGCTGAAGGCAGCAGGAAAGCCTGCAGGCCCCAGGTCTGTGGGGCTACGCAAGCGGTTCCCAAAGAGCTTTAGAACAAGGCATAGTTTTCCCTGATGGCTCTTTGGGCATGGGACCCATCTCCAGCCGTATGGCCATTTTTGTGCCTGGCGCGACGCCAAGTGGGAAAGGGTGGTGTCAAGTCTGAAGGCAGCAGGAAAGCCCGCAGCCCCCAGGTATGTGGGGCTATGCAAGCGGTTCCCAAAGAGCTTTAGAACAAGGCATAGTTTTCCCTGATGGCTCTTTGGGCATGGGACCCATCTCCAGCCATAGGCCATTTTTGTGCCTGGCGCAGTGCCAAGTGGGAAAGGGTGGTGTCGAGTCTGAAGGCAGCAGGAAAGCCCGCAGCCCCCAGGTCTGTGCGGCTACGCAAGCGGTTCCCAAAGAGCTTTAGAACAAGGCATAGTTTTCCCTGCTGGCTCTTTGGGCGGGGGACCCATCTCCAGCCGTATGGCCATTTTTGTGCCTGGCGCGGCGCCAAGTGGGAAAGGGTGGTGTCAAGTCTGAAGGCAGCAGGAAAGCCCGCAGCCCCCAGGTCTGTGGGGCTACGCAAGTGGTTCCCAAAGAGCTTTAGAACAAGGCATAGTTTTCCCTGCTGGCTCTTTGGGCGGGGGACCCATCTCCAGCCGTATGGCCATTTTTGTGCCTGGTGCGATGCCAAGTGGGAAAGGGTGCTGTCGAGGCTGAAGGCAGCAGGAAAGCCCGCAGCCCCCAGGTCTGTGGGGCTACGCAAGCGGTTCCCAAAGAGCTTTAGAACAAGGCATAGTTTTCCCTGCTGGCTCTTTGGACGGGGGACCCATATCCAGCCGTATGGCCATTTTTGAGCCTGGCGCGGCGCCAAGTGGGAAAGGGTGGCTTTGAGGCTGAAGGCAGCAGGAAAGCCCGAAGCCCCCAGGTCTGTGGGGCTACGCAAGCGGTTCCCAAAGAGCTTTAGAACAAGGCATAGTTTTCCCTGCTGGCTCTTTGGGCGGGGGACCCATCTCCAGCCATAGGCCATTTTTGTGCCTAGCGCGGCGCCAGGTGGGAAAGGGTGGCTTTGAGGCTGAAGGCAGCAGGAAAGCCCGCAGCCCCCAGGTCTGTGGGGCTACGCAAGCGGTTCCCAAAGAGCTTTAGAACAAGGCATAGTTTTCCCTGATGGCTCTTTGGGCGGGGGACCCATCTCCAGCCGTATGGCCATTTTTGTGCCTGGCGCGGCGCCAAGTGGGAAAGGGTGGTTTTGAGGCTGAAGGCAGCAGGAAAGCCTGCAGGCCCCAGGTCTGTGGGGCTACGCAAGCGGTTCCCAAAGAGCTTTAGAACAAGGCATAGTTTTCCCTGATGGCTCTTTGGGCATGGGACCCATCTCCAGCCGTATGGCCATTTTTGTGCCTGGCGCGACGCCAAGTGGGAAAGGGTGGTGTCAAGTCTGAAGGCAGCAGGAAAGCCCGCAGCCCCCAGGTCTGTGGGGCTATGCAAGCGGTTCCCAAAGAGCTTTAGAACAAGGCATAGTTTTCCCTGCGGGCTCTTTGGGCATGGGACCCATCTCCAGCCATAGGCCATTTTTGTGCCTGGCGCAGTGCCAAGTGGGAAAGGGTGGTGTCGAGTCTGAAGGCAGCAGGAAAGCCCGCAGCCCCCAGGTCTGTGCGGCTACGCAAGCGGTTCCCAAAGAGCTTTAGAACAAGGCATAGTTTTCCCTGATGGCTCTTTGGGCGGGGGACCCATCTCCAGCCGTATGGCCATTTTTGTGCTTGATGCGGCGCCAAGTGGGAAAGGGTGGTTTTGAGGCTGAAGGCAGCAGGAAAGCCCGCAGCCCCCAGGTCTGTGCGGCTACGCAAGCGGTTCCCAAAGAGCTTTAGAACAAGGCATAGTTTTCCCTGCTGGCTCTTTGGGCGGGGGACCCATCTCCAGCCGTATGGCCATTTTTGTGCCTGATGCGGCGCCAAGTGGGAAAGGGTGGTTTTGAGGCTGAAGGCAGCAGGAAAGCCCGAAGCCCCCAGGTCTGTGGGGCTACGCAAGCGGTTCCCAAAGAGCTTTAGAACAAGGCATAGTTTTCCCTGCTGGCTCTTTGGGCGGGGGACCCATCTCCAGCCATAGGCCATTTTTGTGCCTAGCGCGGCGCCAGGTGGGAAAGGGTGGCTTTGAGGCTGAAGGCAGCAGGAAAGCCTGCAGCCCCCAGGTCTGTGGGGCTACGCAAGCGGTTCCCAAAGAGCTTTAGAACAAGGCATAGTTTTCCCTGCTGGCTCTTTGGGCGGGGGACCCATCTCCAGCCGTATGGCCATTTTTGTGCCTGGCGCGGCGCCAAGTGGGAAAGGGTGGTTTTGAGGCTGAAGGCAGCAGGAAAGCCTGCAGGCCCCAGGTCTGTGGGGCTACGCAAGCGGTTCCCAAAGAGCTTTAGAACAAGGCATAGTTTTCCCTGATGGCTCTTTGGGCATGGGACCCATCTCCAGCCGTATGGCCATTTTTGTGCCTGGCGCGACGCCAAGTGGGAAAGGGTGGTGTCAAGTCTGAAGGCAGCAGGAAAGCCCGCAGCCCCCAGGTATGTGGGGCTATGCAAGCGGTTCCCAAAGAGCTTTAGAACAAGGCATAGTTTTCCCTGATGGCTCTTTGGGCATGGGACCCATCTCCAGCCATAGGCCATTTTTGTGCCTGGCGCAGTGCCAAGTGGGAAAGGGTGGTGTCGAGTCTGAAGGCAGCAGGAAAGCCCGCAGCCCCCAGGTCTGTGCGGCTACGCAAGCGGTTCCCAAAGAGCTTTAGAACAAGGCATAGTTTTCCCTGCTGGCTCTTTGGGCGGGGGACCCATCTCCAGCCGTATGGCCATTTTTGTGCCTGGCGCGGCGCCAAGTGGGAAAGGGTGGTGTCAAGTCTGAAGGCAGCAGGAAAGCCCGCAGCCCCCAGGTCTGTGGGGCTACGCAAGTGGTTCCCAAAGAGCTTTAGAACAAGGCATAGTTTTCCCTGCTGGCTCTTTGGGCGGGGGACCCATCTCCAGCCGTATGGCCATTTTTGTGCCTGGTGCGATGCCAAGTGGGAAAGGGTGCTGTCGAGGCTGAAGGCAGCAGGAAAGCCTGCAGCCCTAAGGTCTGTGGGGCTACGCAAGCGGTTCCCAAAGAGCTTTAGAACAAGGCATAGTTTTCCCTGCTGGCTCTTTGGACGGGGGACCCATCTCCAGCCGTATGGCCATTTTTGAGCCTGGCGCGGCGCCAAGTGGGAAAGGGTGGCTTTGAGGCTGAAGGCAGCAGGAAAGCCCGAAGCCCCCAGGTCTGTGGGGCTACGCAAGCGGTTCCCAAAGAGCTTTAGAACAAGGCATAGTTTTCCCTGCTGGCTCTTTGGGCGGGGGACCCATCTCCAGCCATAGGCCATTTTTGTGCCTAGCGCGGCGCCAGGTGGGAAAGGGTGGCTTTGAGGCTGAAGGCAGCAGGAAAGCCCGCAGCCCCCAGGTCTGTGGGGCTACGCAAGCGGTTCCCAAAGAGCTTTAGAACAAGGCATAGTTTTCCCTGCTGGCTCTTTGGGCGGGGGACCCATCTCCAGCCGTATGGCCATTTTTGTGCCTGGCGCGGCGCCAAGTGGGAAAGGGTGGTTTTGAGGCTGAAGGCAGCAGGAAAGCCTGCAGGCCCCAGGTCTGTGGGGCTACGCAAGCGGTTCCCAAAGAGCTTTAGAACAAGGCATAGTTTTCCCTGATGGCTCTTTGGGCATGGGACCCATCTCCAGCCGTATGGCCATTTTTGTGCCTGGCGCGACGCCAAGTGGGAAAGGGTGGTGTCAAGTCTGAAGGCAGCAGGAAAGCCCGCAGCCCCCAGGTCTGTGGGGCTATGCAAGCGGTTCCCAAAGAGCTTTAGAACAAGGCATAGTTTTCCCTGCGGGCTCTTTGGGCATGGGACCCATCTCCAGCCATAGGCCATTTTTGTGCCTGGCGCAGTGCCAAGTGGGAAAGGGTGGTGTCGAGTCTGAAGGCAGCAGGAAAGCCCGCAGCCCCCAGGTCTGTGCGGCTACGCAAGCGGTTCCCAAAGAGCTTTAGAACAAGGCATAGTTTTCCCTGCTGGCTCTTTGGGCGGGGGACCCATCTCCAGCCGTATGGCCATTTTTGTGCCTGGCGCGGCGCCAAGTGGGAAAGGGTGGTGTCAAGTCTGAAGGCAGCAGGAAAGCCCGCAGCCCCCAGGTCTGTGCGGCTACGCAAGTGGTTCCCAAAGAGCTTTAGAACAAGGCATAGTTTTCCCTGCTGGCTCTTTGGGCATGGGACCCATCTCCAGCCGTATGGCCATTTTTGTGCCTGGTGCGACGCCAAGTGGGAAAGGGTGCTATCGAGGCTGAAGGCAGCAGGAAAGCCCGCAGCCCCCAGGTCTGTGGGGCTACGCAAGCGGTTCCCAAAGAGCTTTAGAACAAGGCATAGTTTTCCCTGATGGCTCTTTGGGCGGGGGACCCATCTCCAGACATATGGCCATTTTTGAGCCTGGCGCGGCGCCAAGTGGGAAAGGGTGGTGTCGAGGCTGAAGGCAGCAGGAAAGCCTGCAGCCCCCAGGTCTGTGCGGCTACACAAGCGGTTCCCAAAGAGCTTTAGAACAAGGCATAGTTTTCCCTGCTGGCTCTTTGGGCGGGGGACCCATCTCCAGCCGTATGGCCATTTTTGTGCCTGGCGCGGCGCCAAGTGGGAAAGGGTGGCTTTGAGGCTGAAGGCAGCAGGAAAGCCCGAAGCCCCCAGGTCTGTGGGGCTACGCAAGCGGTTCCCAAAGAGCTTTAGAACAAGGCATAGTTTTCCCTGCTGGCTCTTTGGGCGGGGGACCCATCTCCAGCCATAGGCCATTTTTGTGCCTAGCGCGGCGCCAGGTGGGAAAGGGTGGCTTTGAGGCTGAAGGCAGCAGGAAAGCCTGCAGCCCCCAGGTCTGTGGGGCTACGCAAGCGGTTCCCAAAGAGCTTTAGAACAAGGCATAGTTTTCCCTGCTGGCTCTTTGGGCGGGGGACCCATCTCCAGCCGTATGGCCATTTTTGTGCCTGGCGCGGCGCCAAGTGGGAAAGGGTGGTTTTGAGGCTGAAGGCAGCAGGAAAGCCTGCAGGCCCCAGGTCTGTGGGGCTACGCAAGCGGTTCCCAAAGAGCTTTAGAACAAGGCATAGTTTTCCCTGATGGCTCTTTGGGCATGGGACCCATCTCCAGCCGTATGGCCATTTTTGTGCCTGGCGCGACGCCAAGTGGGAAAGGGTGGTGTCAAGTCTGAAGGCAGCAGGAAAGCCCGCAGCCCCCAGGTATGTGGGGCTATGCAAGCGGTTCCCAAAGAGCTTTAGAACAAGGCATAGTTTTCCCTGATGGCTCTTTGGGCATGGGACCCATCTCCAGCCATAGGCCATTTTTGTGCCTGGCGCAGTGCCAAGTGGGAAAGGGTGGCTTTGAGTCTGAAGGCAGCAGGAAAGCCCGCAGCCCCCAGGTCTGTGCGGCTACGCAAGCGGTTCCCAAAGAGCTTTAGAACAAGGCATAGTTTTCCCTGCTGGCTCTTTGGGCGGGGGACCCATCTCCAGCCGTATGGCCATTTTTGTGCCTGGCGCGGCGCCAAGTGGGAAAGGGTGGTGTCAAGTCTGAAGGCAGCAGGAAAGCCCGCAGCCCCCAGGTCTGTGGGGCTACGCAAGTGGTTCCCAAAGAGCTTTAGAACAAGGCATAGTTTTCCCTGCTGGCTCTTTGGGCGGGGGACCCATCTCCAGCCGTATGGCCATTTTTGTGCCTGGTGCGATGCCAAGTGGGAAAGGGTGCTGTCGAGGCTGAAGGCAGCAGGAAAGCCCGCAGCCCCCAGGTCTGTGGGGCTACGCAAGCGGTTCCCAAAGAGCTTTAGAACAAGGCATAGTTTTCCCTGCTGGCTCTTTGGGCATGGGACCCATCTCCAGCCACAGGCCATTTTTGTGCCTGATAGGGCGCCAAGTGGGAAAGGGTGGTGTCGAGTCTGAAGGCAGCAGCAAAGCCCGCAGCCCCCAGGTCTGTGGGGCTACGCAAGCGGTTCCCAAAGAGCTTTAGAACAAGGCATAGTTTTCCCTGCTGGCTCTTTGGGCGGGGGACCCATCTCCAGCCGTATGGCCATTTTTGTGCCTGGCGCGGCGCCAAGTGGGAAAGGGTGGTGTCAAGTCTGAAGGCAGCAGGAAAGCCCGCAGCCCCCAGGTCTGTGGGGCTACGCAAGTGGTTCCCAAAGAGCTTTAGAACAAGGCATAGTTTTCCCTGCTGGCTCTTTGGGCGGGGGACCCATCTCCAGCCGTATGGCCATTTTTGTGCCTGGTGCGATGCCAAGTGGGAAAGGGTGCTGTCGAGGCTGAAGGCAGCAGGAAAGCCCGCAGCCCCCAGGTCTGTGGGGCTACGCAAGCGGTTCCCAAAGAGCTTTAGAACAAGGCATAGTTTTCCCTGCTGGCTCTTTGGACGGGGGACCCATATCCAGCCGTATGGCCATTTTTGAGCCTGGCGCGGCGCCAAGTGGGAAAGGGTGGCTTTGAGGCTGAAGGCAGCAGGAAAGCCCGAAGCCCCCAGGTCTGTGGGGCTACGCAAGCGGTTCCCAAAGAGCTTTAGAACAAGGCATAGTTTTCCCTGCTGGCTCTTTGGGCGGGGGACCCATCTCCAGCCATAGGCCATTTTTGTGCCTAGCGCGGCGCCAGGTGGGAAAGGGTGGCTTTGAGGCTGAAGGCAGCAGGAAAGCCCGCAGCCCCCAGGTCTGTGGGGCTACGCAAGCGGTTCCCAAAGAGCTTTAGAACAAGGCATAGTTTTCCCTGATGGCTCTTTGGGCGGGGGACCCATCTCCAGCCGTATGGCCATTTTTGTGCCTGGCGCGGCGCCAAGTGGGAAAGGGTGGTTTTGAGGCTGAAGGCAGCAGGAAAGCCTGCAGGCCCCAGGTCTGTGGGGCTACGCAAGCGGTTCCCAAAGAGCTTTAGAACAAGGCATAGTTTTCCCTGATGGCTCTTTGGGCATGGGACCCATCTCCAGCCGTATGGCCATTTTTGTGCCTGGCGCGACGCCAAGTGGGAAAGGGTGGTGTCAAGTCTGAAGGCAGCAGGAAAGCCCGCAGCCCCCAGGTCTGTGGGGCTATGCAAGCGGTTCCCAAAGAGCTTTAGAACAAGGCATAGTTTTCCCTGCGGGCTCTTTGGGCATGGGACCCATCTCCAGCCATAGGCCATTTTTGTGCCTGGCGCAGTGCCAAGTGGGAAAGGGTGGTGTCGAGTCTGAAGGCAGCAGGAAAGCCCGCAGCCCCCAGGTCTGTGCGGCTACGCAAGCGGTTCCCAAAGAGCTTTAGAACAAGGCATAGTTTTCCCTGATGGCTCTTTGGGCGGGGGACCCATCTCCAGCCGTATGGCCATTTTTGTGCTTGATGCGGCGCCAAGTGGGAAAGGGTGGTTTTGAGGCTGAAGGCAGCAGGAAAGCCCGCAGCCCCCAGGTCTGTGCGGCTACGCAAGCGGTTCCCAAAGAGCTTTAGAACAAGGCATAGTTTTCCCTGCTGGCTCTTTGGGCGGGGGACCCATCTCCAGCCGTATGGCCATTTTTGTGCCTGATGCGGCGCCAAGTGGGAAAGGGTGGTTTTGAGGCTGAAGGCAGCAGGAAAGCCCGAAGCCCCCAGGTCTGTGGGGCTACGCAAGCGGTTCCCAAAGAGCTTTAGAACAAGGCATAGTTTTCCCTGCTGGCTCTTTGGGCGGGGGACCCATCTCCAGCCATAGGCCATTTTTGTGCCTAGCGCGGCGCCAGGTGGGAAAGGGTGGCTTTGAGGCTGAAGGCAGCAGGAAAGCCTGCAGCCCCCAGGTCTGTGGGGCTACGCAAGCGGTTCCCAAAGAGCTTTAGAACAAGGCATAGTTTTCCCTGCTGGCTCTTTGGGCGGGGGACCCATCTCCAGCCGTATGGCCATTTTTGTGCCTGGCGCGGCGCCAAGTGGGAAAGGGTGGTTTTGAGGCTGAAGGCAGCAGGAAAGCCTGCAGGCCCCAGGTCTGTGGGGCTACGCAAGCGGTTCCCAAAGAGCTTTAGAACAAGGCATAGTTTTCCCTGATGGCTCTTTGGGCATGGGACCCATCTCCAGCCGTATGGCCATTTTTGTGCCTGGCGCGACGCCAAGTGGGAAAGGGTGGTGTCAAGTCTGAAGGCAGCAGGAAAGCCCGCAGCCCCCAGGTATGTGGGGCTATGCAAGCGGTTCCCAAAGAGCTTTAGAACAAGGCATAGTTTTCCCTGATGGCTCTTTGGGCATGGGACCCATCTCCAGCCATAGGCCATTTTTGTGCCTGGCGCAGTGCCAAGTGGGAAAGGGTGGTGTCGAGTCTGAAGGCAGCAGGAAAGCCCGCAGCCCCCAGGTCTGTGCGGCTACGCAAGCGGTTCCCAAAGAGCTTTAGAACAAGGCATAGTTTTCCCTGCTGGCTCTTTGGGCGGGGGACCCATCTCCAGCCGTATGGCCATTTTTGTGCCTGGCGCGGCGCCAAGTGGGAAAGGGTGGTGTCAAGTCTGAAGGCAGCAGGAAAGCCCGCAGCCCCCAGGTCTGTGGGGCTACGCAAGTGGTTCCCAAAGAGCTTTAGAACAAGGCATAGTTTTCCCTGCTGGCTCTTTGGGCGGGGGACCCATCTCCAGCCGTATGGCCATTTTTGTGCCTGGTGCGATGCCAAGTGGGAAAGGGTGCTGTCGAGGCTGAAGGCAGCAGGAAAGCCTGCAGCCCTAAGGTCTGTGGGGCTACGCAAGCGGTTCCCAAAGAGCTTTAGAACAAGGCATAGTTTTCCCTGCTGGCTCTTTGGACGGGGGACCCATCTCCAGCCGTATGGCCATTTTTGAGCCTGGCGCGGCGCCAAGTGGGAAAGGGTGGCTTTGAGGCTGAAGGCAGCAGGAAAGCCCGAAGCCCCCAGGTCTGTGGGGCTACGCAAGCGGTTCCCAAAGAGCTTTAGAACAAGGCATAGTTTTCCCTGCTGGCTCTTTGGGCGGGGGACCCATCTCCAGCCATAGGCCATTTTTGTGCCTAGCGCGGCGCCAGGTGGGAAAGGGTGGCTTTGAGGCTGAAGGCAGCAGGAAAGCCCGCAGCCCCCAGGTCTGTGGGGCTACGCAAGCGGTTCCCAAAGAGCTTTAGAACAAGGCATAGTTTTCCCTGCTGGCTCTTTGGGCGGGGGACCCATCTCCAGCCGTATGGCCATTTTTGTGCCTGGCGCGGCGCCAAGTGGGAAAGGGTGGTTTTGAGGCTGAAGGCAGCAGGAAAGCCTGCAGGCCCCAGGTCTGTGGGGCTACGCAAGCGGTTCCCAAAGAGCTTTAGAACAAGGCATAGTTTTCCCTGATGGCTCTTTGGGCATGGGACCCATCTCCAGCCGTATGGCCATTTTTGTGCCTGGCGCGACGCCAAGTGGGAAAGGGTGGTGTCAAGTCTGAAGGCAGCAGGAAAGCCCGCAGCCCCCAGGTCTGTGGGGCTATGCAAGCGGTTCCCAAAGAGCTTTAGAACAAGGCATAGTTTTCCCTGCGGGCTCTTTGGGCATGGGACCCATCTCCAGCCATAGGCCATTTTTGTGCCTGGCGCAGTGCCAAGTGGGAAAGGGTGGTGTCGAGTCTGAAGGCAGCAGGAAAGCCCGCAGCCCCCAGGTCTGTGCGGCTACGCAAGCGGTTCCCAAAGAGCTTTAGAACAAGGCATAGTTTTCCCTGCTGGCTCTTTGGGCGGGGGACCCATCTCCAGCCGTATGGCCATTTTTGTGCCTGGCGCGGCGCCAAGTGGGAAAGGGTGGTGTCAAGTCTGAAGGCAGCAGGAAAGCCCGCAGCCCCCAGGTCTGTGCGGCTACGCAAGTGGTTCCCAAAGAGCTTTAGAACAAGGCATAGTTTTCCCTGCTGGCTCTTTGGGCATGGGACCCATCTCCAGCCGTATGGCCATTTTTGTGCCTGGTGCGACGCCAAGTGGGAAAGGGTGCTATCGAGGCTGAAGGCAGCAGGAAAGCCCGCAGCCCCCAGGTCTGTGGGGCTACGCAAGCGGTTCCCAAAGAGCTTTAGAACAAGGCATAGTTTTCCCTGATGGCTCTTTGGGCGGGGGACCCATCTCCAGACATATGGCCATTTTTGAGCCTGGCGCGGCGCCAAGTGGGAAAGGGTGGTGTCGAGGCTGAAGGCAGCAGGAAAGCCTGCAGCCCCCAGGTCTGTGCGGCTACACAAGCGGTTCCCAAAGAGCTTTAGAACAAGGCATAGTTTTCCCTGCTGGCTCTTTGGGCGGGGGACCCATCTCCAGCCGTATGGCCATTTTTGTGCCTGGCGCGGCGCCAAGTGGGAAAGGGTGGCTTTGAGGCTGAAGGCAGCAGGAAAGCCCGAAGCCCCCAGGTCTGTGGGGCTACGCAAGCGGTTCCCAAAGAGCTTTAGAACAAGGCATAGTTTTCCCTGCTGGCTCTTTGGGCGGGGGACCCATCTCCAGCCATAGGCCATTTTTGTGCCTAGCGCGGCGCCAGGTGGGAAAGGGTGGCTTTGAGGCTGAAGGCAGCAGGAAAGCCTGCAGCCCCCAGGTCTGTGGGGCTACGCAAGCGGTTCCCAAAGAGCTTTAGAACAAGGCATAGTTTTCCCTGCTGGCTCTTTGGGCGGGGGACCCATCTCCAGCCGTATGGCCATTTTTGTGCCTGGCGCGGCGCCAAGTGGGAAAGGGTGGTTTTGAGGCTGAAGGCAGCAGGAAAGCCTGCAGGCCCCAGGTCTGTGGGGCTACGCAAGCGGTTCCCAAAGAGCTTTAGAACAAGGCATAGTTTTCCCTGATGGCTCTTTGGGCATGGGACCCATCTCCAGCCGTATGGCCATTTTTGTGCCTGGCGCGACGCCAAGTGGGAAAGGGTGGTGTCAAGTCTGAAGGCAGCAGGAAAGCCCGCAGCCCCCAGGTATGTGGGGCTATGCAAGCGGTTCCCAAAGAGCTTTAGAACAAGGCATAGTTTTCCCTGATGGCTCTTTGGGCATGGGACCCATCTCCAGCCATAGGCCATTTTTGTGCCTGGCGCAGTGCCAAGTGGGAAAGGGTGGCTTTGAGTCTGAAGGCAGCAGGAAAGCCCGCAGCCCCCAGGTCTGTGCGGCTACGCAAGCGGTTCCCAAAGAGCTTTAGAACAAGGCATAGTTTTCCCTGCTGGCTCTTTGGGCGGGGGACCCATCTCCAGCCGTATGGCCATTTTTGTGCCTGGCGCGGCGCCAAGTGGGAAAGGGTGGTGTCAAGTCTGAAGGCAGCAGGAAAGCCCGCAGCCCCCAGGTCTGTGGGGCTACGCAAGTGGTTCCCAAAGAGCTTTAGAACAAGGCATAGTTTTCCCTGCTGGCTCTTTGGGCGGGGGACCCATCTCCAGCCGTATGGCCATTTTTGTGCCTGGTGCGATGCCAAGTGGGAAAGGGTGCTGTCGAGGCTGAAGGCAGCAGGAAAGCCCGCAGCCCCCAGGTCTGTGGGGCTACGCAAGCGGTTCCCAAAGAGCTTTAGAACAAGGCATAGTTTTCCCTGCTGGCTCTTTGGGCATGGGACCCATCTCCAGCCACAGGCCATTTTTGTGCCTGATAGGGCGCCAAGTGGGAAAGGGTGGTGTCGAGTCTGAAGGCAGCAGCAAAGCCCGCAGCCCCCAGGTCTGTGGGGCTACGCAAGCGGTTCCCAAAGAGCTTTAGAACAAGGCATAGTTTTCCCTGCTGGCTTTTTGGGCGGGGGACCCATCTCCAGCCGTATGGCCATTTTTGTGCCTGGCGCGGTGCGTAGTGGGAAAGGGTGGTTTTGAGGCTGAAGGCAGCAGGAAAGCCCGCAGCCCCCAGGTCTGTGGGGCTACGCAAGCGGTTCCCAAAGAACTTTAGAACAAGGCATAGTTTTCCCTGCTGGCTCTTTGGGCGGGGGACCCATCTCCAGCCGTATGGCCATTTTTGATCCTGGCGCAGCGCCAAGTGGGAAAGGGTGGTTTTGAGGCTGAAGGCAGCAGGAAAGCCTGCAGCCCCCAGGTCTGTGGGGCTACGCAAGCGGTTCCCAAAGAGCTTTAGAACAAGGCATAATTTTCCCTGCTGGCTCTCTGGGCGGGGGACCCATCTCCAGCCATAGGCCATTTTTGTGCCTGGCGCGGCGCCAAGTGGGAAAGGGCGGTGTCGAGGCTGAAGGCCGCAGCAAAGCCCACAGCCCCCAGGTCTGTGTGGCTACTCATGCGGTTCCCAAAGAGCTTTAGAACAAGGCATAGTTTTCCCTGCTGGCTCTTTGGGCGGGGGACCCATCTCCAGCCGTATGGCCATTTTTGTGCATGGCCAGGGGCCAAGTGGGAAAGGGTGCTATCGAGGCTGAAGGCAGCAGGAAAGCCCGCAGCCCCCAGGTCTGTGGGGCTACGCAAGCGGTTCCCAAAGAGCTTTAGAACAAGGCATAGTTTTCCCTGATGGCTCTTTGGGCGGGGGACCCATCTCCAGACATATGGCCATTTTTGAGCCTGGCGCGGCGCCAAGTGGGAAAGGGTGGTGTCGAGGCTGAAGGCAGCAGGAAAGCCTGCAGCCCCCAGGTCTGTGCGGCTACACAAGCGGTTCCCAAAGAGCTTTAGAACAAGGCATAGTTTTCCCTGCTGGCTCTTTGGGCGGGGGACCCATCTCCAGCCGTATGGCCATTTTTGTGCCTGGCGCGGCGCCAAGTGGGAAAGGGTGGCTTTGAGGCTGAAGGCAGCAGGAAAGCCCGAAGCCCCCAGGTCTGTGGGGCTACGCAAGCGGTTCCCAAAGAGCTTTAGAACAAGGCATAGTTTTCCCTGCTGGCTCTTTGGGCGGGGGACCCATCTCCAGCCATAGGCCATTTTTGTGCCTAGCGCGGCGCCAGGTGGGAAAGGGTGGCTTTGAGGCTGAAGGCAGCAGGAAAGCCTGCAGCCCCCAGGTCTGTGGGGCTACGCAAGCGGTTCCCAAAGAGCTTTAGAACAAGGCATAGTTTTCCCTGCTGGCTCTTTGGGCGGGGGACCCATCTCCAGCCGTATGGCCATTTTTGTGCCTGGCGCGGCGCCAAGTGGGAAAGGGTGGTTTTGAGGCTGAAGGCAGCAGGAAAGCCTGCAGGCCCCAGGTCTGTGGGGCTACGCAAGCGGTTCCCAAAGAGCTTTAGAACAAGGCATAGTTTTCCCTGATGGCTCTTTGGGCATGGGACCCATCTCCAGCCGTATGGCCATTTTTGTGCCTGGCGCGACGCCAAGTGGGAAAGGGTGGTGTCAAGTCTGAAGGCAGCAGGAAAGCCCGCAGCCCCCAGGTATGTGGGGCTATGCAAGCGGTTCCCAAAGAGCTTTAGAACAAGGCATAGTTTTCCCTGCTGGCTCTTTGGGCATGGGACCCATCTCCAGCCATAGGCCATTTTTGTGCCTGGCGCAGTGCCAAGTGGGAAAGGGTGGTGTCGAGTCTGAAGGCAGCAGGAAAGCCCGCAGCCCCCAGGTCTGTGCGGCTACGCAAGCGGTTCCCAAAGAGCTTTAGAACAAGGCCTAGTTTTCCCTGCTGGCTCTTTGGGCGGGGGACCCATCTCCAGCCGTATGGCCATTTTTGTGCCTGGCGCGGCGCCAAGTGGGAAAGGGTGGTGTCAAGTCTGAAGGCAGCAGGAAAGCCCGCAGCCCCCAGGTCTGTGGGGCTACGCAAGCGGTTCCCAAAGAGCTTTAGAACAAGGCATAGTTTTCCCTGCTGGCTTTTTGGGCGGGGGACCCATCTCCAGCCGTATGGCCATTTTTGTGCCTGGCGCGGTGCGTAGTGGGAAAGGGTGGTTTTGAGGCTGAAGGCAGCAGGAAAGCCCGCAGCCCCCAGGTCTGTGGGGCTACGCAAGCGGTTCCCAAAGAACTTTAGAACAAGGCATAGTTTTCCCTGCTGGCTCTTTGGGCGGGGGACCCATCTCCAGCCGTATGGCCATTTTTGAGCCTGGCGCAGCGCCAAGTGGGAAAGGGTGGTTTTGAGGCTGAAGGCAGCAGGAAAGCCTGCAGCCCCCAGGTCTGTGGGGCTACGCAAGCGGTTCCCAAAGAGCTTTAGAACAAGGCATAATTTTCCCTGCTGGCTCTCTGGGCGGGGGACCCATCTCCAGCCATAGGCCATTTTTGTGCCTGGCGCGGCGCCAAGTGGGAAAGGGCGGTGTCGAGGCTGAAGGCCGCAGCAAAGCCCACAGCCCCCAGGTCTGTGTGGCTACTCATGCGGTTCCCAAAGAGCTTTAGAACAAGGCATAGTTTTCCCTGCTGGCTCTTTGGGCGGGGGACCCATCTCCAGCCGTATGGCCATTTTTGTGCATGGCCAGGGGCCAAGTGGGAAAGGGTGGTGTCGAGGCTGAAGGCAGCAGGAAGGCCCACAGCCCCCAGGTCTGTGCGGCTACGCAAGCGGTTCCCAAAGAGCTTTAGAACAAGGCATAGTTTTCCTTGCTGGCTCTTTGGGCATGGGACCCATCTCCAGCCGTATGGCCATTTTTGTGCCTGGCGCAGCGCCAAGTGGGAAAGGGTGGCTTTGAGGCTGAAGGCAGCAGGAAAGCCCGCAGGCCCAGGTCTGTGGGGCTACGCAAGCGGTTCCCAAAGAGCTTTAGAACAAGGCATAGTTTTCCCTGATGGCTCTTTGGGCGGGGGACCCATCTCCAGACATATGGCCATTTTTGAGCCTGACGCGGCGCCAAGTGGGAAATGGTGGTGTCGAGGCTGAAGGCAGCAGGAAAGCCTGCAGCCCCCAGGTCTGTGGGGCTACACAAGCGGTTCCCAAAGAGCTTTAGAACAAGGCATAGTTTTCCCTGCTGGCTCTTTGGACGGGGGACCCATCTCCAGCCGTATGGCCATTTTTGAGCCTGGCGCGGCGCCAAGTGGGAAAGGGTGGCTTTGAGGCTGAAGGCAGCAGGAAAGCCCGCAGCCCCCAGGTCTGTGGGGCTACGCAAGCGGTTCCCAAAGAGCTTTAGAACAAGGCATAGTTTTCCCTGATGGCTCTTTGGGCAGGGGACCCATCTCCAGCCATAGGCCATTTTTGTGCCTGGCGCGGCGCCAAGTAGGAAAGGGTGGCTTTGAGGCTGAAGGCAGCAGGAAAGCCCGCAGCCCCCAGGTCTGTGGGGCTACGCAAGCGGTTCCCAAAGAGCTTTAGAACAAGGCATAGTTTTCCCTGTTGGCTCTTTGGGCGGGGGACCCATCTCCAGCCGTATGGCCATTTTTGTGCCTGGCGCGGCGCAAAGTGGGAAAGGGTGGCTTTGAGGCTGAAGGCAGCAGGAAAGCCTGCAGGCCCCAGGTCTGTGGGGCTACGCAAGCGGTTCCCAAAGAGCTTTAGAACAAGGCATAGTTTTCCCTGCTGGCTCTTTGGGCATGGGACCCATCTCCAGCCGTATGGCCATTTTTGTGCCTGGCGCGACGCCAAGTGGGAAAGGGTGGTGTCGAGTCTGAAGGCAGCAGGAAAGCCCGCAGCCCCCAGGTCTGTGGGGCTACGCAAGCGGTTCCCAAAGAGCTTTAGAACAAGGCATAGTTTTCCCTGATGGCTCTTTGGGCATGGGACCCATCTCCAGCCATAGGCCATTTTTGTGCCTGATAGGGCGCCAAGTGGGAAAGGGTGGCTTTGAGGCTGAAGGCAGCAGCAAAGCCTGCAGCCCCCAGGTCTGTGGGGCCAAGCAAGCGGTTCCCAAAGAGCTTTAGAACAAGGCATAGTTTTCCCTGATGGCTCTTTGGGCGGGGGACCCATCTCCAGCCGTATGGCCATTTTTGTGCCTGGCGCGGCGCCAAGTCGGAAAGGGTGTTGTCGAGGCTGAAGGCAGCAGGAAAGCCCGCAGCCCCCAGGTCTGTGGGGCTATGCAAGCGGTTCCCAAAGAGCTTTAGAACAAGGCATAGTTTTCCCTGCTGGCTCTTTGGGCGGGCGACCCATCTCCAGCCGTATGGCCATTTTTGTGCCTGGGGCGGCGCCAAGTGGGAAAGGGTGGTGTCGAGGCTGAAGGCAGCAGCAAAGCCCGTAGTCCCCAGGTCTGTGGGGCTACGCAAGCGGTTCCCAAAGAGCTTTAGAACAAGGCATAGTTTTCCCTGCTGGCTCTTTGGGCGGGGGACCCATCTCCAGCCGTATGGCCATTTTTGTGCCTGGCGCGGCGCCAAGTGGGAAAGGGTGGCTTTGAGGCTGAAGTCAGCAGGAAAGCCCGCAGCCCCCAGGTCTGTGGGGCTACGCAAGCGGTTCCCAAAGAACTTTAGAACAAGGCATAGTTTTCCCTGCTGGCTCTTTGGGCGGGGGACCCATCTCCAGCCGTATGGCCATTTTTGAGCCTGGCGCGGCGCCAAGTGGGAAAGGGTGTTGTCGAGTCTGAAGGCAGCAGGAAACCCCGCAGCCCCCAGGTCTGTGGGGCTACGCAAGCGGTTCCCAAAGAGCTTTAGAACAAGGCATAGTTTTCCCTGATGGCTCTTAGGGCATGGGACCCATCTCCAGCCATAGGCCATTTTTGTGCCTGATGGGGCGCCAAGTGGGAAAGGGTGGCTTTGAGGCTGAAGGCAGCAGGAAAGCCTGCAGCCCCCAGGTCTGTGGGGCTACGCAAGCGGTTCCCAAAGAGCTTTAGAACAAGGCATAGTTTTCCCTGCTGGCTCTTTGGGCGGGGGACCCATCTCCAGCCGTATGGCCATTTTTGTGCCTGGCGCGGCGCCAAGTGGGAAAGGGTGGTGTCGAGGCTGAAGGCAGCAGCAAAGCCCACAGCCCCCAGGTCTGTGGGGCTACGCAAGTGGTTCCCAAAGAGCTTTAGAACAAGGCATAGTTTTCCCTGATGGCTCTTTGGGCGGGGGACCCATCTCCAGCCACAGGCCATTTTTGTGCCTGATAGGGCGCCAAGTGGGAAAGGGTGGCTTTGAGGCTGAAGGCAGCAGGAAAGCCTGCAGCCCCCAGGTCTGTGGGGCTATGCAAGCGGTTCCCAAAGAGCTTTAGAACAAGGCATAGTTTTCCCTGCTGGCTCTTTGGGCGGGGGACCCATCTCCAGCCGTATGGCCATTTTTGTGCCTGGCGCGGCGCCAAGTGTGAAAGGGTGGCTTTGAGGCTGAAGGCAGCAGCAAAGCCTGCAGCCCTAAGGTCTGTGGGGCTACGCAAGCGGTTCCCAAAGAGCTTTAGAACAAGGCCTAGTTTTCCCTGCTGGCTCTTTGGGCGGGGGACCCATCTCCAGCCGTATGGCCATTTTTGTGCCTGGCGCGGCGCCAAGCGGGAAAGGGTGGTGTCGAGGCTGAAGGCAGCAGGAAAGCCCACAGCCCCCAGGTCTGTGGGGCTACGCAAGTGGTTCCCAGAGAGCTTTAGAACAAGGCATAGTTTTCCCTGCTGGCTCTTAGGGCATTGGACCCATTTCCAGCCATAGGCCATTTTTGTGCCTGGCGCGGCGCCAAGTGGGAAAGGGTGGTGTCGAGGCTGAAGGCAGCAGGAAAGCCTGCAGCCCCCAGGTCTGTGCGGCTACGCAAGCGGTTCCCAAAGAGCTTTAGAACAAGGCATAGTTTTCCCTGCTGGCTCTTTGGGCATGGGACCCATCTCCAGCCGTATGGCCATTTTTGTGCCTGGCCCGGCGCCAAGCGGGAAAGGGTGGCTTTGAGGCTGAAGGCAGCAGGAAAGCCCGCAGCCCCCAGGTCTGTGGGGCTACGCAAGCGGTTCCCAAAGAGCTTTAGAACAAGGCATAGTTTTCCCTGCTGGCTCTTTGGGCGGGCGACCCATCTCCAGCTATAGACCATTTTTGTGCCTAGCGCGGCGCCAAGTGGGAAAGGGTGGTGACGAGGCTGAAGGCAGCAGGAAAGCCCGCAGCCCCCAGGTCTGTGGGGCTACGCAAGCGGTTCCCAAAGAGCTTTAGAACAAGGCATAGTTTTCCCTGCTGGCTCTTTGGACGGGGGACCCATCTCCAGCCGTATGGCCATTTCTGAGCCTGGCGCGGCGCCAAGTGTGAAAGGGTGGTTTTGAGGCTGAAGGCAGCAGGAAAGCCCGCAGCCCCCAGGTCTGTGGGGCTACGCAAGCGGTTCCCAAAGAGCTTTAGAACAAGGCATAGTTTTCCCTGCTGGCTCTTTGGGCGGGGGACCCATCTCCAGCCGTATGGCCATTTTTGTGCCTGGCCCGGCGCCAAGTGGGAAAGGGTGGTGTCGAGGCTGAAGGCAGCAGGAAAGCCTGCAGCCCCCAGGTCTGTGGGGCCAAGCAAGCGGTTCCCAAAGAGCTTTAGAACAAGGCATAGTTTTCCCTGCTGGCTCTTTGGGCGGGGGACCCATCTCCAGCCATAGGCCATTTTTGTGCATGGCGTGGCGCCAAGTGGGAAAGGGTGGCTTTGAGGCTGAAGGCAGCAGGAAAGCCTGCAGCCCTAAGGTCTGTGGGGCTACGCAAGCGGTTCCCAAAGAGCTTTAGAACAAGGCATAGTTTTCCCTGCTGGCTCTTTGGGCATGGGACCCATCTCCAGCCGTATGGCCATTTTTGTGCCTGGCGCGGCGCCAAGTGGGAAAGGGTGCTGTCGAGGCTGAAGGCAGCAGCAAAGCCTGCAGCCCCCAGGTTTGTGCGGCTACGCAAGTGGTTCCCAAAGAGCTTTAGAACAAGGCATAGTTTTCCCTGCTGGCTCTTTGGACGGGGGACCCATCTCCAGCCGTATGGCCATTTTTGTGCCTAGCGCGACGCCAAGTGGGAAAGGGTGGCTTTGAGGCTGAATGCAGCAGCAAAGCCTGCAGCCCCCAGGTCTGTGGGGCTACGCAAGCGGTTCCCAAAGAGCTTTAGAACAAGGCATAGTTTTCCTTGCTGGCTCTTTGGGCATGGGACCCATCTCCAGCCATAGGCCATTTTTGTGCCTGATGCGGCGCCAAGTGGGAAAGGGTGGCTTTGAGGCTGAAGGCAGCAGCAAAGCCTGCAGCCCCCAGGTCTGTGGGGCTATGCAAGCGGTTCCCAAAGAGCTTTAGAACAAGGCCTAGTTTTCCCTGCTGGCTCTTTGGGCGGGGGACCCATCTCCAGCCGTATGGCCATTTTTGTGCATGGCGTGGCGCCAAGTGGGAAAGGGTGGCTTTGAGGCTGAAGGCAGCAGGAAAGCCTGCAGCCCCCAGGTCTGTGGGGCCAAGCAAGCGGTTCCCAAAGAGCTTTAGAACAAGGCATAGTTTTCCCTGCTGGCTCTTTGGGCATGGGACCCACCTCCAGCCATAGGCCATTTTTGTGCCTGATAGGGCGCCAAGTGGGAAAGGGTGGCTTTGAGGCTGAAGGCAGCAGGAAAGCCCGCAGCCCCCAGGTCTGTGGGGCCAAGCAAGCGGTTCCCAAAGAGCTTTAGAACAAGGCATAGTTTTCCCTGCTGGCTCTTTGGGCGGGGGACCCATCTCCAGCCATAGACCATTTTTGTGCCTAGCGCGGCGCCAAGTGGGAAAGGGCGGTGTCGAGGCCGAAGGCAGCAGGAAAGCCCGCAGCCCCCAGGTCTGTGGGGCTACGCAAGCGGTTCCCAAAGAGCTTTAGAACAAGGCATAGTTTTCCCTGCTGGTTCTTTGGGCGGGGGACCCATCTCCAGCCGTATGGCCATTTTTGAGCCTGGCGCGGCGCCAAGTGTGAAAGGGTGGTTTTGAGGCTGAAGGCAGCAGGAAAGCCCGCAGCCCCCAGGTCTGTGGGGCTACGCAAGCGGTTCCCAAAGAGCTTTAGAACAAGGCATAGTTTTCCCTGCTGGCTCTTTTGGCAGGGGACCCATCTCCAGCCGTATGGCCATTCTTGTGCCTGGCCCGGCGCCAAGTGGGAAAGGGTGGCTTTGAGGCTGAAGGCAGCAGGAAAGCCTGCAGCCCCCAGGTCTGTGGGGCCAAGCAAGCGGTTCCCAAAGAGCTTTAGAACAAGGCATAGTTTTCCCTGATGGCTCTTTGGGCATGGGACCCATCTCCAGCCATAGGCCATTTTTGTGCCTGATGCGGCGCCAAGTGGGAAAGGGTGGCTTTGAGGCTGAAGGCAGCAGCAAAGCCTGCAGCCCCCAGGTCTGTGGGGCTACGCAAGCGGTTCCCAAAGAGCTTTAGAACAAGGCATAGTTTTCCCTGATGGCTCTTTGGGCGGGGGACCCATCTCCAGCCGTATGGCCATTTTTGTGCCTGGCGCGGCGCCAAGTGGGAAAGGGTGGCTTTGAGGCTGAAGGCAGCAGGAAAGCCCGCAGCCCCCAGGTCTGTGGGGCTACGCAAGCGGTTCCCAAAGAGCTTTAGAACAAGGCATAATTTTCCCTGCTGGCTCTTTGGGCGGGGGACCCATCTCCAGCCATAGGCCATTTTTGTGCCTGGCGCGGCGCCAAGTGGGAAAGGGTGCTGTCGAGGCTGAAGGCAGCAGGAAAGCCTGCAGCCCCCAGGTCTGTGCGGCTACGCAAGCGGTTCCCAAAGAGCTTTAGAACAAGGCATAGTTTTCCCTGCTGGCTCTTTGGACGGGGGACCCATCTCCAGCCGTATGGCCATTTTTGTGCCTAGCGCGACGCCAAGTGGGAAAGGGTGGCTTTGAGGCTGAATGCAGCAGGAAAGCCTGCAGCCCCCAGGTCTGTGGGGCTACGCAAGCGGTTCCCAAAGAGCTTTAGAACAAGGCATAGTTTTCCCTGCTGGCTCTTTGGGCATGGGACCCATCTCCAGCCATAGTCCATTTTTGTGCCTGATGCGGCGCCAAGTGGGAAAGGGTGGTTTTGAGGCTGAAGGCAGCAGGAAAGCCCGCAGCCCCCAGGTCTGTGGGGCCAAGCAAGCGGTTCCCAAAGAGCTTTAGAACAAGGCATAATTTTCCCTGCTGGCTCCTTGGGCGGGGGACCCATCTCCAGACATATGGCCATTTTTGAGCCTGGCGCGGCGCCAAGTGGGAAAGGGTGGTGTCGAGTCTGAAGGCAGCAGGAAAGCCTGCAGCCCCCAGGTCCGTGGGGCTACGCAAGCGGTTCCCAAAGAGCTTTAGAACAAGGCATAGTTTTCCCTGCTGGCTCTTTGGGCGGGGGACCCATCTCCAGCCGTATGGCCATTTTTGTGCCTGGCCCGGCGCCAAGCGGGAAAGGGTGGCTTTGAGGCTGAAGGCAGCAGCAAAGCCTGCAGCCCCCAGGTCTGTGGGGCTACGCAAGCGGTTCCCAAAGAGCTTTAGAACAAGGCATAGTTTTCCCTGCTGGCTCTTTGGGCATGGGACCCATCTCCAGCCGTATGGCCATTTTTGTGCCTGGCGCGGCGCCAAGTGGGAAAGGGTGGTGTCGAGGCTGAAGGCAGCAGGAAAGCCCGCAGCCCCCAGGTCTGTGGGGCTACGCAAGCGGTTCCCAAAGAGCTTTAGAACAAGGCATAGTTTCCCTGCTGGCTCTTTGGGCGGGGGACCCATCTCCAGCCGTATGGCCATTTTTGTGCCTGGCGCGGCGCCAAGTGGGAAAGGGTCGTTTTGAGGCTGAAGGCAGCAGGAAAGCCTGCAGCCCCCAGGTCTGTGGGGCTACGCAAGCGGTTCCCAAAGAGCTTTAGAACAAGGCATAGTTTTCCCTGCTGGCTCTTTGGGCGGGGGACCCATCTCCAGCCATATGGCCATTTTTGTGCCTGATGCGGCACCAAGTGGGAAAGGGTGGCTTTGAGGCTGAAGGCAGCAGCAAAGCCTGCAGCCCCCAGGTCTGTGGGGCTACGCAAGCGGTTCCCAAAGAGCTTTAGAACAAGGCATAGTTTTCCCTGCTGGCTCTTTGGGCGGGGGACCCATCTCCAGCCGTATGGCCATTTTTGTGCCTGGCCCGGCGCCAAGCGGGAAAGGGTGGCTTTGAGGCTGAAGGCAGCAGGAAAGCCCGCAGCCCCCAGGTCTGTGGGGCTACGCAAGCGGTTCCCAAAGAGCTTTAGAACAAGGCATAGTTTTCCCTGCTGGCTCTTTGGGCAGGGGACC